>NW_020439302.1:3054144-3072698 GCF_000699045.2 Agrilus planipennis
TTTCTCAATATTTTTATGTATTTTTCCATTAGTTTTACCTTTGAATATTGTTTAAGAATGACTATATAAATATTTACATGCCTAGAAATGTATAAAAATTGGCATATTTATTAACTTTGAACCCCCATAACTTTTTATGGGGGTGAGACCGCCGCGAACTTTTTATGGTACAGTGGTGGGGGAGACCTCCTCTTTCGATCCCCCCATACCCACCCCCGAAGGTGATGGGGGCCATCATCTAGACCTTTACCAAAGGCATATTGGAACCAAAAACAGGAGCTAACAGGAGTAGATGTAGATCTACAACAGATTACTGTTCATGTTCTAGTTTTAGGGAAATGCGAGGATTAGTTGAGGATATTAAGAAACAGTGGATGTGCGTGTCTTAGGACTGATGATCTTATGATGGTAAGGAAAACAGGAGGCGCTAATGGAAGTCGATGAGGAATTAGGCGCGATAGGTTGGTAAGACATCTTCTCAGGCATGAAAGGTTAGTTAGAGACTTATTAGAAGCAGAAAAAGGGGCAAAGACGAGTGGAGGTAGACCTAGATTAGATTAGGAGGAGCAGATATAGATCTAAATTAAATTACGATTTACAAAACAGTTTTTGGAGAAGCACCAGGTGATGTTTTGATAGACGTGGTTAAAGAAAGCATATTTTACACGTTTACCAAATTGTGTATTTTCGCTCATAAAAATAAGAGATGTTACCAACAAAGAAATGCGTAATTTCGAAATTTGGTATTTCTGATAGATATTACCTGGATGGGTAGGTATGAGAATTGTCTAATTATTGTCCGATAATCACACTAAAAAAGGTCAATTGGCACCTGGCCGACTCAGGTAGTCGAAATTGCCGTAATTATAATTGGTGTAAATCTACCTTTGTGGTAACACCATTATAAACTTAACTACTTTTTGAAAAACAGACTCACAAAATTGTTTAATAAAGACACGTGTGGACCAGTCTCGTGTTGATAATGTCACATGTATGTTAAAAGTGAGCTAAACACGTGTCGACAGTAAACAAGTTCTATGGTAACCAGATAGTAAGGCTTTTATTTTATTTATTTATCCATTTGCAATAATAGTATTGTCTTAGTTTCTATCTGTATTATTTTTATTCATATTACTGGAAGAATTTTCTTTTAGATGAAACTTTCTATTATCTATTTTAAGAGGTTTTTAAATTGCATTATATTTCTTTAGGAAATGTTTAAGGATTTTGTTATATGCTCAATAGGTAGGCAATATGTATATAGTTGGGATGTTCAAAATTGGCATAGTTTGCAATAAAACTGTGGCATCTTCTTTCAATTTACTAACTAGACATGGACGATTACTGACAGAACGCCTACTTTAATTCACGACAGACGGTGTAGGGAATATCGTAAACATAGAAGAGAGATGCCAGGTAGGAATTGCAGCGGACACAAATAAAGAAAAAGGAATAACGTTACACCAATTGATGTGCAACAG
This sequence comes from Agrilus planipennis, assembly GCF_000699045.2. Classification (NCBI taxonomy): domain Eukaryota; kingdom Metazoa; phylum Arthropoda; class Insecta; order Coleoptera; family Buprestidae; genus Agrilus; species Agrilus planipennis. The sequence goes on from NW_020439302.1 coordinate 3,055,626, forward strand.
AAAGAGATGCAAACAGACATGTTTATGAGCATCGGACTTTATTATAAATCATCATAAAAATGTTGGTATGCAAGTGATGTAAAAGCACTCACGACATACGTTGTAAGGTGTGTCATATATGTAAACATAGAAAAGAGATGCCAGGCAGGAATTGCAGCGGACACTAATAAAGAAAAAAGAATAACGTTACACCAGTTAATGAGTAACAGAAAGAGATGCAGACAAACTGAATTTGAGCCAGCATCGGACTTTAAAAGAAGTTCAGCATTCTTAGGAGTTTAGAAAGGCAAAGACGCTTGTTTAAAGATATAATTCCAACCAGGCAGTTGTAAAGCCGACCCTAATCTTTTGTCTACCTAAGCAACCCCTAACCCCTCACCGCTTACTATTATTCGGTTATCTCTTTTTACTTTGTTTGTACTACTCATGAAGCATTTCCTAACGTAACAAGGGTGTGTTCAAAACGCTGCAAATGACTATAATCCCAAGTGGAAACAAGTTTCTCCATTCTTACAAGTAATTTATTGTAGACTTTGCCAATTTTGATTGTCCCACTGTATGTATTAAGTACTTATACATAATAGTGGCTTTTGACATCAAACCAAGTCAGTTGATCGTCGATCCTTAAAAAACTAGTTGATTTTTGAGACAAGTCAAAAGTAATTTGTAAAATCAACTGGACCCGATCAAGATCAATCTTTGTCGCCATTTTTAACACGGGCTACCGCCATTTCTCTTATTTGAACTGTGCTCAACCGTACATAGAGGTAGTATAGGTACTTCCTCTAGCTGATTTATGTATAAAATTTGTAAATGCTTTTTGTATTTTACCTGCTATCCCAATAGATGCATATAAAAGGTAGATATACATATATATTCATTGCTATCAATACCAGGTAGATAGTTTTTGAAAGCCATAACGTAAAATATTTAAATTCGTTATTCACGACCTCGAATGTAGGTCTTAATTTTTGAATTTCCACTTCGGTCGCCCATTTTTAAATATTATAGGTACCTACCATATATATATAGGCAGGTAGCTATGTAATGTTCGTTTTATAAAAATCATCGTAGAATACCTAATTAAATAACTTATTACTGCGAAATTTTCTGCTTTTCCTCGCCGCCGAGAAGTCGTTAAATTTTACGAGTAATTGCAATACTTACTTAAGTATTGCGAAAATAATAGTGCAATATTGTTATTTTTAATGTTTAATAAGATTTTTATCAGTTTTCACAAATAAGCGGCCTGTTTTGAATCGGAAACGGGTGTCGAATTGCGTTTTTAATAATCAGGTTTACGTAATATCTCAATAAAAAAATAACACACCGTCTATTTTAATTNTTATTCACAAAATTAGGATTCTTTTTTACTCTAAAAACTTTAAAGAAAAGTGTAAGTTTTATGTTAAGTGAGCATTTTGCCTTATTACCTGTTGTGGGTTGATTGACAAGATAAGATTGTTGATATTTTAATTGGTAAAAAAGGGTCGTTTTATATATAACTGTCATGAATTATTTTGATGCCTAATATTCGCCCCACTCCTTATAAACACCCTGTATAATACTACTTTACAAACGAACTTGTATCCAAGTTCATTTATCTATATGTCATGATGATTTATGGTTATAGTTTTCAAAGAATTCCAAACGATTTAAATGTTTTAATTTTTTTATGCACATATTTAGGGATATTTTGAGAGTTCGGTTATTTTAGGGCAGTTTTCAGAAAAATAAACTGTATTTCCAAATATAGACGTACCTATCTACAGTATAATTTATTCACAAAATTAGGATTCTTTTTTACTCTAAAAACTTTAAAGAAAAGTGTAAGTTTTATGTTAAGTGAGCATTTTGCCTTATTACCTGTTGTGGGTTGATTGACAAGATAAGATTGTTGATATTTTAATTGGTAAAAAAGGGTCGTTTTATATATAACTGTCATGAATTATTTTGATGCCTAATATTCGCCCCACTCCTTATAAACACCCTGTATAATACTACTTTACAAACGAACTTGTATCCAAGTTCATTTATCTATATGTCATGATGATTTATGGTTATAGTTTTCAAAGAATTCCAAACGATTTAAATGTTTTAATTTTTTTATGCACATATTTAGGGATATTTTGAGAGTTCGGTTATTTTAGGGCAGTTTTCAGAAAAATAAACTGTATTTCCAAATATAGACGTACCTATCTACAGTATAATTTATTCACAAAATTAGGATTCTTTTTTACTCTAAAAACTTTAAAGAAAAGTGTAAGTTTTATGTTAAGTGAGCATTTTGCCTTATTACCTGTTGTGGGTTGATTGACAAGATAAGATTGTTGATATTTTAATTGGTAAAAAAGGGTCGTTTTATATATAACTGTCATGAATTATTTTGATGCCTAATATTCGCCCCACTCCTTATAAACACCCTGTATAATACTACTTTACAAACGAACTTGTATCCAAGTTCATTTATCTATATGTCATGATGATTTATGGTTATAGTTTTCAAAGAATTCCAAACGATTTAAATGTTTTAATTTTTTTATGCACATATTTAGGGATATTTTGAGAGTTCGGTTATTTTAGGGCAGTTTTCAGAGAAATAAACTGTATTTCCAAATATAGACGTACCTACAGTATAATTTATTCACAAAATTATGGATTCTTCTTACTCTAAAAACTTTAAAGAAAAGTGTAAGTTTTATGTTAAGTGAAGATTTTGCCTTATTACCTGTTGTGGGTTGATTGACAACATAAGATTGTTGATATTTTAATTGGTAAAAAAGGGTCGTTTTATATATAACTGTCATGAATTATTTTTATGCCTAATATACGCCCCACTCTTTATAAACACCCTGTATAATACTAGTTTACAAACGAACTTGTTTCCAAGTTCACTTATCTATATGTCATGATGATTTATGGTTATAGTTTTCAAAGAATTTCAAACGATTTAAATATTTTAATTTTTTTATGCACATATTTAGGGATATTTTGAGAGTTCGGTTATTTTAGGGCAGTTTTCAGAGAAATAAACTGTATTTCCAAATATAGACGTACCTATCTACAGTATAATTTATTCACAAAATTAGGATTCTTTTTTACTCTAAAAACTTTAAAGAAAAGTGTAAGTTTTATGTTAAGTGAGCATTTTGCCTTATTACCTGTTGTGGGTTGATTGACAAGATAAGATTGTTGATATTTTAATTGGTAAAAAAGGGTCGTTTTATATATAACTGTCATGAATTATTTTGATGCCTAATATACGCCGCACTCTTTATAAACACCCTGTATAATACTACTTTACAAACGAACTTGTATCCAAGTTCATTTATCTATATGTCATGATGATTTATGGTTATAGTTTTCAAAGAATTCCAAACGATTTAAATATTTTAATTTTTTTATGCACATATTTAGGGATATTTTGAGAGTTCGGTTATTTTAGGGCAGTTTTCAGAGAAATAAACTGTATTTCCAAATATAGACGTACCTATCTACAGTATAATTTATTCACAAAATTAGGATTCTTTTTTACTCTAAAAACTTTAAAGAAAAGTGTAAGTTTTATGTTAAGTGAAGATTTTGCCTTATTACCTGTTGTGGGTTGATTGACAAGATTATTGATATTTTAAAAGGTAGCTGATAAAAAAGGGTCGTTTTATATATAACTGTCATGAATTATTTTCATGCCTAATATACGCCCCACTCTTTATAAACACCCTGTATAATACTAGTTTACAAACGAACTTGTATCCAAGTTCACACGATTTCGCAATCGCGCTGCATGCCGCTTGTTGCACTTGGTAACAGAGAGAGAGCCAGTCGTTGGTATAGCATGGTGTAGTAACCATAAAAATTCTGCAATCTTGCTGTAGGTATCATCAGCGTGTCTGATGTAATAACGGATCATCTTTGAAGATGTTACCTACCCGCCATTACTAGATACCGACCAGTCAAAACGTCGACAGTTGCAGTTCAGTTTCTTAAATCCGAATCTAAATCCAAATTATGAACTTATGAGTTAAGTGCCTACGTATATAATACCTAGTTATCTACTAAATGTTACTTATTCAGTATTAGAGACGAATTAAGAACCCATTATTGAACATTTGTATAAAATGCAGTGATCAAAGAGCGGTTTAAAAATATCTTCAGTCACGTTTTTAATATAAACCTAATTCATATAAATGCCTGAGTTAAATATTCGGTATTCCTAATGGGTATTACCTGGATCGGATGGTACAAGAATTGGGCCGAGCCTAACTATCGCCCGATAATCACTTTAAAAAAGGTCGAATTAGCACCTGGTCGACCCAGGTAGTCGAAGTTGCACCAATTGTGATTAAATTGAATCTCAGATTTACTTAAATATATCCATTTATTATGTTCAGTGAGCATTTTAGCTTATTACCTGATGTGGGTTGATTGACAATATAAGATTGTTGATATTTTAGGTTTAAAATCACCTTTGTAGGTACACCATTTGTTTCAGTTTAATTTTAATATTTTTTTTAGTCGTTAGAGATAGATTTGCTTATCCTTATTCAATCTATTTTGTTTCATTATATTGGAAATTTCTATAATTTCAAACGCATACAAGGTTGTCAAATATCTCTTGAATGTTCTTTTGCAAACAATATTAGGCCGATTTGGCCCTAAATGGTCAGGTTTTGCTAAGGTTTTCGACGGCAACTACCTTTGTTAATTTTATTATCGATGCTCTTCAATTGTATACAAGGTTACAGGAATTTCATATCTCGAGGAATTGTTATACCCTGTTCGGTTTTTCCCCTTATTGCCTTCTGGCTCGTATTCTTTTGTTGCACACCAGGTATTAGTGGTGGCACCAGAACAATTTTTGATTTTGTGACACAATTTAGAGTTAGTTACGTTTTGTCTTTCTTTTGTTAACTTGCGTTTTTAATTCATATTTTATTCGTTGTGCCTGTAGTTGTAATCCGTATAGTGTTTTATATCGAGTTTCATTCGCTCAGTTAAAACCAACGTTTTGAGAAAATACTGCCCGTTATTTCAACAATTACAATTAGAGAATTTTATTTAAAAATACCTTTTCACATAAACTTAATACCTATAAATGCGTAATTTAAATATTCGGTAGGTATTCCTAATAGGTATTACCTGGATCGAAGAGGTACAAGAATTGGACAGGGCCTAACTGTCGCCCAAAAAAAGGTCGACTTAGCACCTGGTCGACCCAGTCGAAGTTGCTCCAATTGTGAATAAATTAAATCTCAGATTTACCTAGATATACCTATTTATTATTGTAGTAGGCATAAACCCACCTTTGTAGGTAGTATTTAACTATTTTAGGAAAAAGGGACTCGCCCTTTTAGGACCCACAAAATTATTTACTGCGGACACGTGTGCCACATTAAAAATGGGCGAAACACGTGCCGCAGAAAACAGGTTTTGTGATAACTATTTTTTTGGTTTATTATACCTTTACAATAGTAGCCTCCGTTTTCTACCTGCTTTTTTTTTAGATGGAAACCTTGTACTTAACACCTACGTCCAACACCAACTTTTTTTACAACCTAATACTACAAAAAATGTTAAATATTCATACAGTTTTCTAACATACATCCAGAAATGTAAGTGACTGGTAAACAATCCCTATTTAGAGGGCGGCAGCCAATTCGCCCATCGAGGGTGGCAGATTGCTACCTGCTACTTTCGGGTATCGATTCGACCCAACCCGATGAATTACTTACCTGAATTGGTAAGAAAACTATCTACCTGGCAGTTTTAATCGACAAAAAGGTTTATCAAGAAACCCTTGAAAATTTAAAAGCGGCCTTCTTTTGTTATCAGTACCTACTTATATTGGTCGGTAATTTAAACCTATTGGTGGTGAATATTTATGTAGATTGAGTGTAACTTACTGGATTACATTAGATAGATATCTGTTGAGAATCGCGGTTGCCGTGGCGGTCGCTACCGGACGCAGATTTTGCATATGTCGGCCAGATTTATTATCGAAGGAGCCACAGCATCTCCAGCAAACTGTATTAACCGTCCGCCGAAACGAGCCATTACGAAGGCGTCGCTTAGCAACAGCCACTGTAAGCCGGGGGCGGGCCGGCGTCGCTCCGCCCGTTTTAGTCTCGATCCGAACCGTGCCGCACTTCGCCGAAACGCGACAGATAGCGTCCGTTGCAAGGATGCTGGCCGCACAAGTACTGCGTCTGCGCCGATCAGTCCCGAACCTTTGTTTTGGTTTTTTAGACTGTTCCGTAAGTTCACGAACTCAGTTGGCAACACGGTCGTCGTGTACGTTTGTGTCGCGAGCCGCCGACGGTTACAGAATTTTTGAATTCCGTAGAAACGACGAACGCGTTGAGGTTATGTTGGCGTCTTCGTCGTGTTTTGTTTGTTTTTGTGCGACATGTGCAACTCCGCGCAGCGGGTGGTGGCACGACGGTACACGAAGAAGGGGTGGTCGGAAAAAATTCGAAACGGGTCGGCGAAGAAAGTTAACATCCAAACGTTTTTTTTTTGTTTTTAATTGTGCTTTGTGATGTTGAATTTTTTTCTGCGGAAAAAAAATGTGCTGCAATAATTAGTCCTGGTTAATTAATTAAATTTCAAAAAAATTTAATAAATTATCGGTAAGAATAAACTTTAAATATAAAAATACTTATCTTTAAAATTTTACTTTAGACAAAAAGTCCCTAAGCCCTAAAAATTTTGCTAGGAGTTCAATTATTATCTGTAATTTAATAATTATTGGCTTAATAAAATTTATAAAATATCCACTTACAATTAGATTAATTTGATGATAAAAATCATAAGAATTAAATAAAAAATTGAATTGATTTTGCTTTTGATGGTACTTGGTAGTTACCTATTCGCTTAATCGATTTCATTTTTACCTAGCATCAATATTTCATGTATTAATTCAAAAACTGTATATTAAGCATTCCTACTAATTAGAAGTAATATTATTGGTCACGGCCAGAACATTAAGTACTATTTTTAGGGCTTCGTACCAAAAATGGTAAAAATAAATCCTTTTAATAAATTTTATGACTATATATTTCGGACTTATAATTATTGAGTATCAGAATTACATAACTTTACATAAAAAGTGACAGTCGATGTTTTTTAAGAAGAAATAGAGATGAAGAAATCAATTAATGGGCGGAACCAAGGGTCATGTCATTCTAAATTACCTCTACTTCTTCATATGTAAGTAACTAAAAATGTGCAGAAAATATCGTGTGCAACCGAAAAAAATTCGCATGGATACAGAGAGTTTTGTTAAAAATCTCTGACATTTTCGATAGATTCTAGGAAAAAAGGCGTTTTTATCATATCCATTCCCAACACTGGGCAATGGAGTATATATGTATATTCGTTCGTTAACTGTAATCTATAACTTTTGCAGAACTTCGCCTTACAAGTACACTCTCATTTGTATGTTATCTTTATTTATAAAGCCTTGACAGATAACTTCATAATTATACCTATCACACGTCTATCTAGCTTTAGCTTCTCGTCGAATTCAAAAGGGAATTAAACTGACATTAATTAACCATGGGAAGCAACCAAAAACAAACGAAAAGTCGAATAGGGGCAATAAATAGCAAATCAATTATTTTTATGGTAGATAAGTAACTATCTGATAGTTACATACGTCTTTGTACCTATTGTTTTAGTTTAACGATTTACGTTCCCAAATTTAATTTATGTATCAATTGTAAAATATTTTTGACCACCCTGTATATTACCTGCCTATACAAAGAACTAACGTACGGTCCTCCTAGAACGTAAAAAAATGTAACTTTGTCATCTCATCCTTAAAAATTGTTTTGTAATCATTCTCTTGTTAGTTAATGTGGCCTTCATTGAAATGAAACCATTGTTCTTTTTTTTTCCTCTCACTCTCTTTCTCAGATCGTTATTTCGTCTCTGTCTAGGTCGCGAAGTATGTCAGTTAGGTAAAAAGTATTCTCCAAAAACCGGTAATCATTTTATTATGTCATCGAAACACTTCAATGACTACCTACAGTGTGGTATCCACCCTGTTGACAAATTTACATTCAAATAACGAATCGACGTTATTATTTTTTACGACCTTGCGTACAGTTCAATTTTGGTGACATACTGAATAAATTTATATATATAAACGTCAGTCTTTAATAACTTAATGGTTGTAACATGTCATATGGTATATGCAACCAACTATGCACCTAAGCATAGACGTTTGAACTCGACTACTTCTTTGCAATTGTTCAGTTCCAACTGCTCGAATAAGTCAAAATGGGATATGCAAACATTATTATATACAGATAAATAGATTAGGTCGGTCTCTATTGTTATCAAAATGAATACATTAGGTCCATTACAGGTTACTGTGAGTTGTTGGACATATTTAGATTTGCGATAATAGCGGTCGTATGTGGCAACGTCGCGTCAATATCATTGCAAACTAACCTAACCTAACAGCTCGTCTATGAGGCAATATTCTCCCTACTTATTCCGGTGATGGCGATCTAACGCTTGTGTAGCACGTTAGCGTATCCAGGCGGAGGGCAAGTCGCCAAGGCAACGAACGCGTCGGCCGTCGGAGATACATATACATCAGTCGAAAATCATTGCAGTGTTGGCAAAAGTTACCCGAAATATCGTGCAATTTCATCATCACGATAAAACATTCATTTATTTCGATCGGCACGGGATTGATTGACGATGAGTTTTGAGATGTACACGTGTGTAGATTTTTTTATTCTAATGGTGTCGTGTTCTAACACTTTTTTTTGCAATATTTTCTAGACAAAGAATTATGTGCATAAATTATTTCGCATGATTAAACAAAATGAATGGGACATTGTTATTTATTCAAAGATGAATATGAAATAGGGTGGTATGCAGTGTTTTGCATGGAAATTTATGTTCACGATGTGACGCTTGAAGATAAAAATTCTAATTTTTTTCAGCAGTGACAGTAAAATTTAATGCACTGGCCTAAGAAACATTTCGGTTAACTTTTAGCTATTTTTGGAAAGATTAGAATTTTATTTATCTTTTTTTTTTTCAATTTTAAATTCTGCTATTTTAGCAGGCAATAGAATTTTAGAATCGTTTTCACTCTTGTAGTACTCACATTGAAAAACTGAGTATATTGACTCGGTTTTCGTAACCTATTTGCCCATAAAAATAAGGAAGCGATAACGTCTCTATAATTTTCATTATTTCTTTTACTCCTTTATGACTTCGAATAGGGTCAGTCGACTTTTTGATGATAATAAATCGACGTCGGCGTTGCCAGCTGGCAAATGCTTCCACTATGCACGCACATTTTTCCCGAAATAGCCACATCACATACTTTTTGGCGACACGACCCCGGACAATAAAAAAATTTTTGAAATATTTATGCGAGAACTTCAAGGATCATCTGATACGCCATTAACGTTGGCCCAGGTCTTGCTTTTCTCTTTATTACTATGAGTGGAGGCAATAAAGTCAAATGGCCAATTGGGTGGTTGTGTGGGCACGCTTCCTAGAAGGATAAAAAATGCAATACACCAGGTGTTTATTGCAGAAATCCTTATAAAGTTACTCAAGTATCAAACATGACAGAAATGGGCATAGGTTTAGTGCATTGTTCTTGAAAATGTACCTCCCAATCTTTCCTGGGTTTGGAAAGAGAAAGAACAAGTGGTTGAAGGTTTTGTAAACGAAATATATTAGAAAAATGATTTATTTGTAATTTCTAATTCAATTTCTAAGGGATTTAAATATAAGTAATTGGTAATTTGAGGTCCCTTCTTGGGCTAAAGTACCTTTGGACTTAGGATTTGGAGGTCTTTTGGTGAGGATTTTGCTCAGCCCTGGTGACGAGTAATTCTTCATTTGTTAATTGACTTGAAACGTACTTTAGATTGGTCAACAGTGATAAAAAGGAAAACGTAGTAATTTAACTTTATGTCGTTTCATTTGTTTTTTTTTTCATAAAATTATACTAACAATAATAGCAAGGCGGGTCAATGGGATCTTAACGATTCAGTTTGTAAGGTATAAAGTCATGATTCTTCATGACAGATAAGACACGTCAATTAAGTATAGAGTGATGACCTATTAATTTTGGTGCTTTTGAACATGAATTGTTCAATATTCAATTCCGTAGGGAATTCAAAGATTCGCTCTCGCTTACGTTGGAGTTTCGTTTGATATGCTTAAATATTTATCCTTTTCTTATGTAAGAGGTTTAGTTTCCTTACGTAGGGTAAGAAGGTTAAAAATTTGGAATATTAGCGAAATAGGTGAGAGTAAACAATGAATTACAATCTTGAAATAGACAATAGAGCAGCAGACATGGTACAGACAGTCGGTTTTTTTTTTTGTATTATTTGCCGTGTACTCCACGTATGATTATGTATGACAGTGGCTACTTCGTCAAGGTTGCTATTTCTCCTTATTATACATATATCTATGTTTAATGTTTATGTGTATAAAATAACTGCACCGCATATTTTTGTAGTAAGCATTATAAGAACTTGACAGACTGTCTGTTCTCATATTTCAAATTGAAAAACCTCTCATGAAATTGCAATGCGATTTTCACAGTCTAGTTGGAAATTCTTTTAGAACAGGTTCAATAATCAATTAGGTATTACTTTTATTTTTTTTGGGTTTTTAGAGTTGCGTTTCCCGTTCGGTAAGAGAACACCCAGTTAGGTATAGGTACATGGATCTGTGATGTACCACATCCAATTACCTCAAATACTGTTCGATGTGATTGGAATTTCGAAAATTGACAGTAATTGATCATATACCAGGAAGATTATAATTATTATATTATAGTATGGTTATGGGGGATGATCTAAAGGATTTATGGGTCTCGGGGGAGTATTCTCATAAAGGGAACCGAATTAAGGGTGGGCTTTGGTCCATCCAGGTCATCTGTAGCTGGTACGTGGGTCATCATAAGGTCGTCAGTCCTTAGACTGACTGGACACGCGCCTCCACTCCTTCCTATCCTGAGCTAATCTTCGCATTTCCCTAAAACTGTAACATCCCACATCCTTAACTCTTTGCGAACAGTAATCTAATCTAGGTCTACCTCTAGTCCCCTAAGTCTCTGGACTAGACCTTCATGCCTGAGAAGGTGTCCTACCAACCTATCTCGCCTAGTTTTTATTGACTTCCATACAGTCCTCTGTTCTCCTATTCTTTCTAATACCTCTTCATTTCAAATATAGAATATGTGGATACATATTTTCCAAATAATCTGATAGACATAGCATAGACTGATGTTGTCATCGGAAGGTGCTGTTATAGCGAAATAAAATGATCAAGGAACCTTTTCTCAAAGACAAAACTGTACAGTACACTAACAGGTAGTCAGTCCGACGAGCTTGTGTTGTTTTGAGTAACACAGTAGCCCCAAGCTCATCGTAATCAACCGAAACACATACAGGGTGTTAATAAATTACAGCACATTCTTACGTCACTTTTGTCTATACATATACATACGAATAGAAAATTTCAGTGGTAGTTGTTAAAGTTTAGTTCTTGTTTGCTGTTTTCTGTACGAAGAATGTTTTAGAATATTAGTCAGTCGCCACAATTTACACTAGACATTGTTGCCAAATTGTACAATATTCTATTAATGCTAAAGAAACTTATGTTAACAATCTTATGCTGAACCAGATTCACTACAAATCTTTATTTCATTTCTGCCTTTGTCATTTTTTTTGTTTCTTGTTTTGTCATTTTTTGTTTTCTTTCTCTTAGAGATTTAGGTTATTCGTCAAGTGTGACCGTACACCCTGTAGACCTACGGTAACGCGATTTTTCAATCTCGGACGACGCCGACTGTTAAAGGTCAATGTGCCAAATGCGGCAATAATAATAATAATTTATTGTACTGGTCAGTAAGGCGCCTTTTAAAAAATTATCGCGGAAGGAGATAATTCGTGTTAGATAACGAGTTCTTCTTTTTTTTTTTACGATTGGTGGTGTTCGTGTTTGCGTGTATCGGTTTCGTCTGTGTGGGTTTGTAGGTAGGTGGGTGTGTGTGTTTTAAAAATAGAATTATTTAGAAGACGAAGGAGAGAGAGAGAGAGAGAGAAACAAAGATCGTTAATTTTGGAAATGTTTTACTGTAAAAGCCACCAGCTCGTTTCGAAGAGACAAATCGATAACTGCCTTTACGCTACGCCGTCTGCGATAGGATTGTACGTCATCACAGCCAACTTTGTTCCAGACTTGGCGTTAGTTTTGGACCTACGCAACGCCAGTCGAAGTAGGCCTACATTCGAATTATTTCACTTGTTGCTTTTGGTTTATGTGTATCTCTTTGTTGACATACCGATGCGTTTGTCCTAAAATCGACTAAACCTTTTGACCTCGGTCTCATTTTCATTTTTTGGCATTTCAAAAATTTGGGCAATTATAGATGTTAGATGTGGTATACCTACCACAACAATTTAATTTTCATGCTTTTTATTTGCAAAAAACTAATCCTGCTAATTTTTTCGACGTTTTTCGATTAAAATAAAAATATTAAAAAAAATAATTTGGAATAAATGACGACAAGAGCACTGTCTTAAAACCCTCCTTCATTTTTTTTTGGTTTTTAGGGTTTTTATTTCTTTCCGTAGTTTTCAAACTGACGTGCAATTAAGGTGCACCCTAAAATTTTGGGACTTGTTCTGTTTGATTATGTAATGCACGGATTTCATGTACATAATTACACGTATATTTTGTGCAATTGTGAAAAATATGTTCCCCAAACTTTCGTATAGATTCAGTACATATATACAGGTAGGGCAAAAAGATCGCCCAGCATGGAAATTACCACATTTCATTGTCGACATTTTTCTTAACTGAAAATATCACAGTACGTCTCTGAAAACTGTCCTGAACTAACCAAACAGAATATTTTTTTAATAAAGGCTTCAGATTGCATTTTATGGACTTGTATAAAAATATGAGTGACTGACTGCCTTTTGGTGATTGTGTATACTGATTTGTATTTGTACGTATTTTCGTTCAATGTATGTATTTCTTTAAAAGTAATTATACAGTAGTCATCAAGCAGGTAATTAACTGTCCCGTTTTTGATACTTTTTGGTCTCCATCATTAAATTTCTATTAAGTCAGGTTCATTCTAACTGGATTTATAATACACGAACATCGACATCCACCAGACGAAAATCGTGCCGTTAAAATTGATACTTAATCAGTTCTGCTTCAAATTAGGGAGAGTTGAAATACGAGGGTCATTTAGTAGGTTTGTCTATCTATACTATAGATTTTCTATCTTGAGGTTGAAAGGATGTAACTAATAATGCGTGGAGTTGTCGCAGTTTTATATGTTTGTACATATATCTATTAATGCCAGATATTTTAATTTGATAGGTAGAAGCTGAGGTATAATTTATATGTATAATAATTCAAGAATTCAAGTACATAAACATGGGATTAGTTAGAGCTAGGCAAAACTTCAGTGTTTTGTGCTTAGAAATGTGCTTCCCGAGTCCTTTCAAGGCTTAGAAGAACTGCAATCCAAACCCCCTAATTGGTAATTGCAAGTCCTTGAACTTTATAATGTAATTGGGCTTGATGAGCTAAAGCACTTTAAGTAAATGCTTTGGACTTATTGCATAGAGCTGTTTAGATTAGAACTTTGTTCAGTCCTGTCTATATCGAAAGTGCTTTAGTCCATGTAGCCGTAGCCCCAGTTACATTTTAAAATCCAAGATCTTGGATTCTAAAATGTAATTGGCACTTTAAGGACTAAAGCACTCAAAGTAAAAGCTTAAGGCTTGTTACATAGTGTTATTTAGATGAGAGCTTTGCCCACGAAAGGATATGCCAGATTTGCACAGTCAATTCGGTTAATACCAGAGCTAGATAAAGCTTCAGGGCTTTGTACCTACTTGAAAATATGCTTTCAAGTTTTCCAGTGTACTGCAAGACCTCTTTCGTTAGCCAGTAGTTGAGGCCAAAACTGCACAAAGCGCTCACCAAAACAGCTTTAAGTCCTAACGCCAAAGACCTAACTGAAAGTGCTTTAGTCCTGGAAGCCCCAATTACATTTTAAAATCCAAGACCTTCGATTCATGCACTTTGAAAGATCTCGAAGCCATTTGAATTTTAATTGCAAAGTACTTTTATATATTATATTGGTAAAGTAATTCTTTTAACAAGGCTTAACCCCTTGTTGACAAAAGGTTTTGAATGCAGTGCTTCTAAGCTGTGAAAAAACTGGAAGCACATTTTCAAGCACAAAGCGCTACCCAGCTTTGGATGGTGTTTCATAAACGAATTATTTTACAAAAATATTTTGTGAATTGTATAACTGAGGGTTTCGAACTCTTTAAAAGTGCTTCAGAACCTTTCAAAGTGCTTTAGGGCTTTAAACCTAATTACTCTTCGAAGTCTAAGCCCTTGGATTCTAGAATGTAATTGGAGCCTTAAAGACAAAAGCACTTTAATAAGTAAGGATTTGGGGCTCAGGTCTTGGAGCTGTTTTAATGAGGACTTTGTCCATGTTTAGCTAATAACACTAAGCCTACCATGGTAATTTGTTCTAGTGTTAAACTTTATTACTATAATACAGAAAAAAAACCCTCTATAACAAAAAAAATGTTCGATGTCTCAAAAAAAGGTTCCATTCGTCATGGGGTTTTCAATATAAGGTATTTCGATCTCTTTGCTGCATATGCCATTTTTAGCCCCAGTTTAGTTTTTTATTTGGAAAATCCATTTTTCATCGCACGTTCGCCCATCATCGCGCATGCTGATGGGGCAGTCGTCGCCCCTGGCCCACTTCGCGCGTTTGCGACAAAGACACGCGGTCGTGGAGTCGTCGTCGGCGACCGCCACCGCCGCGGCCGGCGTCGGCGCCGCCGCCGTCCGTTGTATCGGCGGGTTGTTCAACTTTCGGCCTGCTGAGATTCCAAGGGCGTTCGCGGGCCCAGACGCAACGTTGCCAAACGAAAGTTTACGTTTACGGCAGGCAATTCTTCTCATATATTGTCGTTGCTTGTATGTGTAAATGTACTCAAACAGCCCACTTGATCAGAGAAAACACAAGACTGATAGGCCTCCACCCGGCGGCCGCGTACTTACATATACATGGTACCTGCCGAGACGGTCGGGGGTGCGATTCGACTGCGCCCCGGGCACATAAATTCTGCTGGAGAATTAACTGTCGAACTCTTTTTTTGTGTGTTATCAATTTGTCTGACCTAAAGTCTAGAACCCCTAGATCATAGGCGATTGTTTTCGATTCAAAATTGGCCTTTTGGATATTAGTCCACGTCCGCGAGGAAATACCTCTTCTTCCCAGTAATCCTTAATCGTCATTTAATCGTTTCTTTTAAATTTTCAGAACAAACAAAATAGCTCAAACCTTAACGCCAAAACACGACACTGTAGTTGTCCGAAGCACTTTTAGGTAACAAGGACTGAAGTGAACTGTCAATCCCTGAAGAAGGTAACCTTGTTACCGAAAAGTGCTTCGGACAACTAAAGTGTCGTGTTTTGGCTTTGGGCTTTGAGCTATTTTGTTTGTGCTAAAACAACCGCCAAAGTTTTTCCAATCTTCATTTTTCTAAAATTTCGTCGATTTCTTTTACATTTTTCATCACTATTCAACCCTCATTAGGCGTAAAATGACAAAGTATAAACTATTATATGGAGAAAGCATTTTTAAAGTCTCAAACTCCTACATAGCGAATGAACCGGGGGAATTCGGGGTGTAATTAGAGACATATTAGAAGCAGAAACTGGAGTTAAGAGCATAGCAGCAGACCTATGTAGAATAGATTACTGTTCGTAAATAGTTAAGGATGTCATGGGATGTTCTAGCTTTAGGGAAATTGGAAGATTAGCTCAGAATAGGAAAGAGTGGAGGTGCGTGTCCAACCAGTCTTAGGACTGACCTTATGATGATGATGAAAAACTAGAAGAAGTCTCTGATTTTCGATAGATATTGCGAGGGTCGGATAACTCAGGATAAAACAAGCACTAGCAATATAAAATAAGGAATAGAGCAGAAGAAACCGCTTTTGACTCGTGGTTGGTTAGTTTAGAAATTCAAAAAAGATTATTAAGAGTGGATATTTGGATATCATAGCATAATAAATGTTGGAAGTATTGAAGAGCAAAAACTCTAGGGTTATATAGGTACATATTAAGAATACATATAACGTTTATTGTGGCGATGGTGCAGTTCACAACTCCCTTTTGATTTCCGCAAGCAAGTTCATCTTTCCTTCTGTACTAACCAAGATCCAGCAGTTGCAGCAGACCTACATCCACCCTCGTCTTGCTTACTTCTTTTACCATTTTTTTTCTCCGTTTTTTTTTTGTCCCCATCTCCAGATCTCCAGTTATTTTGTTCTTTAACGTACGAGAATGCCATCGTCAGAGAAGACCTGCGGAACAGCTGGACGAAGACAGATATTTTTTTTACTTTTGTGAACACTCTGAACTCGTGTTGAAAAAATGTCGCACCCTAGCTGAGGGGGATAGAAAACCATAGCCAAAATATTCAGCCACGTATTGATAAAATTATCTTTTATCGTAAATTAATGTACATGTGCATATAGGCCTTCTCTATTCCGGTGTCGTTTGTTTATTTGGGTTTTTTTTCATTTCCTGTTTTTGTTTTTATTGGGAATTGAACAGGTGTACGGCGAGAAAGAATTTCCCATCCGAAATGCAATCACCAGGTGGTGGCGGTGGCGGGTGGGGATAGTGTGCGAAATACGGGGTCGTAAGTCTGACCTGACCCCCGTCAGTCGAGGGCAGGTAGAAGGAAGTAATATAGGTACGCAATGTATATTATGCACAGCATGTCCCAAAGCACTTAATTTGAAATAAAATCTGTGAGCATGGTTGAACGCGAGCTTCGATCATAGAGGGCAATCTGTAATAAATTATGATAAAATATATTTACAGAAATCAGAGCCTCTTGAGGGTTGGAATGATAAATTAATTAAGAGAAGATAATGGAAAATATTATTACTAAATGTAATATTCTTACGTACGTATGCAACTTCAATGCACAAGGTGTATACTGGGTTGCATACA
>NW_020439302.1:3074130-3092662 GCF_000699045.2 Agrilus planipennis
GAGAAAATATAAAATAGTGACCGATCTGCTTTTAGAGGCAATGGTGGACATTGACCTACCCGCAATTGGTCCCAAACGTGTATGGTTCATGATTTGCAACTGTCTGTCGTGAACAGAAAGGCGACCTCCATCGGGCCTCGTTGCCAAATGCTTTCGGGAAAACTTCGCCAAAAAAATAAAATGCAAACTGTTTCGTATTTTTGGTACCTGATTATTAATTCAATGTTCTCGGAATGAAATTGATTTGTTATGGGGCTTTATTTTTAAAAATTAAAAAAATTAAACGAAACCTAACGTCTCAAAATTGCGGTTTAGTATTTTCGGATCATCCATATTTATTTAATTAAAAAAAAATCAGCCTTCACCTTTGGCTATGTAAATTTAATTAATATAAATAAATAAGATAATTTAACAATTCAAATGTTGTGCCTAAACTGTTTTTAGTCCGATATATACCTAATGTTACAGTATCTATAAATCTATTGTAACTGAAGAAATTATATTGTTAACCAGAATTTTTGTTGTAAGTAAGTTAAATTTAAAACAGGAAAAAGAAAAAATTTTTAAACTAGTTTGTTGAAATTTTCTGTAATTATTATTAACTTAATTTTTAGTAATATCTTTACACAGAGTTTATTGTACGAAACCATTTTGTATATCACGTAACCCAGTAGTGATAACGCTTATCTTTGCACTTTTGATTGTCAAATTAAACATTATTGTAGCTTTCGATTGTGATTTAATTATTGCGCTCATTATAAAACTCGTGTGTTAGGTCATGAATTTGAACGAAATTAAATGGTATCACTGAGCGGTAGTTATAACGTGATTATTTAATTTTGGAACAGGTCATGTACTAACAATGATAACAAAGTCAACATTTACTTTGTGTATTTTTCATGTAAGATAGAGAATAAAATCCGAAGGAATGGTTTATTGATTTGCAAAACTCATTTTTACGACGTTATTGCGGATAAACTTACGAAAAAGTAAATGAAGCTGAAATAATTGTTATTATCTTCAAGATACATGCCCACAAACAGCGCAAATTTAACAATTTTTTACATAATTTGTCATTACTTTTTGACTGTCCCTTGTATTTTAATCGTCTAAGGGTACGCGCGAACTCGCCCCGCCGCTTAACTTTTTTAAAAGTCTACACGTAAGTTAATCATTTAATTTTCATTATTTGTAGTGTGTATTAACATTAATAAATTGTTATCGATTACGCTTCAAATAGAAACAACTGTCCATTCATTTTGTAACATACTGATCGTTTCCGTCTATACCGGATGTTGGTAATTTATGTATTGTTTATTGAAGTGCTTTTTTTTTAATGGATAGGTGTATGAATGGGGATGAAAATAATTCATTTAGGTATCATTTGAATAAAATGTGGCATGTTTGAGGATATCTTTTTAGAATACCATTTCTTTTAGTTTATCTTTATATAAATCTCCAGAATTCGTTGTTTTAATTTCTTTTAAATGTTTTTGACTTTTTTTCGAGACTTGGCAACGTGGCATGCTATCCTTTTTTGGAACTCGCAGTCTGGTTGCCCCGTTCGCTCGACGCGTCGACAACCGGCTAATTCAAGAGGGTCATAATTTTAAGCGTTCGTCTTTCGAATCCGTGACATCACAATCAGCTGGCTTACAATCTTATTACATAGTCCACGAACTTGATTGTGATGATCACCATCGCTACTACTTCCATTGTTTATTTGTTGTTACTGATCTTGCTGTTAATAACAACGTCGTCTGTCTTTTTTTTATAATAACAATCCCTTAATGTATACAGGGTGGATCGTCTTGACTATGTATATATATATGTACGCATGTATACGGATTTTATCAAAACTTTCTGTAAGATAATTATCTTTTTTTTTTTTCTGAATGTAAACTGGTAAAACCTGTTCCCTTTCAATTTTTTATTTTGAGTGAATACCGTTATTCCAGAAACACCTCGTATATGGTACAGCCTTGAAGGGAAAAACTGTACAACCAATTCGTGTATCTTCTTTTTGTTTCGCGGTGACCGCAAATGGTCAAAGGTACACGGACTGGCAGAAAACTTGTTCAGATCTGTCGCAACCCGTTTTTTACTTTGATCTAAAGATCATCAAATAAAGTTTTGTAACCGTTGTTGCTTCTTTCTGTAATTTTTCACCATAATCCTTCCTTTTTTTTTAAGCATACGTACTTTTAAAAGTATTATGGAGTAAACGAAACATTTATTTAACTTCATTTTTAATTTTGTTTAAGTTGGGAATCTTCTGTGCGCTAAATTTTTATTGTTTTATTGTACCTACAGTAATAACAGAATGAAAATGGTTCTGTCATTTTAAATTTCGAAGAAAATTGTTTCTTAAGTTTATTCGTTTTATTTTTTTATTATAACTTCAATTAAGTTTGTTCTAATTAATTATATTCATGAAACGTTTATTTTATTGGAAGTAGTTTTTTATTGTATTTTTCTATTTTTTGTGTTTTGATAAAACGATTAATTTGCCGAACACTTTCGTCACGCAATTAGTCGTGCATGTTTGCGTAATTTACGAGCAAAACGGTTGTTAATAAATTATGCAAAAATTCATTCATATTAACAAGAGTGAACATGTTGCAGAACACCAAGTAAAATTTTCTACTAATAATATGTATAAATAATCAGCCCTTTCCAACGATGTGTTACACGATCCCAGAAATTTCGGCCTCTATTGCCCGCCTTCGTCAATATATTTTGTGTCAAATATTTTTGAGATTTTAGATTCCAGATTTCAAACAAAATTGTGAAAATTAAATCAAAACAATTGTAATGTTTTTGTTATATTTATTGTTTTTCTTTATTGTTGCAGTTTTCGACTTGTTTAACGTGGTTCCGTTGGATGGGGTAAGTCCCGTTTTGCTAGTAGGAACCCGTAGATCCGAACTTGTGTTTCTATGGCCTCACAAGTTCGTATTTAACGGGACCTACTACCAAAAATAATCAACAAAACGCAGAGGGAAAATGTGTGTTCTATTCGCTGCAATTTTTCCCAATCGTCTTTTGACCTACGTACATGCGGAGTGCTTTTTTAAAAAATAAAAGAAGAAAGAAAAGGGGAGCGAAAAATAAAAAAGAGGGTGGTTTCTGGGTGAGGTAGTAGGTTGTATAGTAAGTATTACACCTTTTTGGAGTACTGTACAGCCTGCTAACTTTCCCTGAATCGTACCATTTTCGCCAAAAATTAGCAGCAATTTTGACCTTTATTTGACATTTATAAACCGTAATACCTAATAAAAGATTACTTTATAGCTTTGAAGTACTTTCGTTGCATTTTATATTGCACGCAGTACAAAAAAACAGTGGCGTGGAAATAAATTTTAATTTCTCCTTTACCTTTTCCCAAAATCATTTCCACGCCACTGGTAAAATATATTATAGATCGTTACGATGCCACTGTTCAGTGTTGATTTTTTTTGACATTGTAAACGTGATTATGTGTTTGTATTTATTGCAACAGGTCAATGTATGCAAAGGCTAATTTTGCCTGTTCCCTGAGACCCTAACTTGTGATGTTAATTGAACTCTCACAAGCTAGCGACTCGGGTATTGGCGGATGGCAACACTGCAGAGCGTCTAGTAACTTTTGAATTAAGGGATTGACAACATTTATTCACTATTGGTGTAATTTAACATGGCTGCTTAATGTTTATTTAATTGTCAAGTTTGTGATAATTTTATTTATAATTTTGAAAGAAAGACCACAAAGTTGTTTATTTCATAATTAATAGTAGCGTGTGTACAGGTAGAAGCTAAACCTACCTCATTTGTAACGTGTTTCTTAATGATTTTGTGGTATTAGTGTTGATTGTTAGTTTTAAGGTTATAACTGTACTGTAACTAATTAACTGGGAACTATTTAAATTAAATTAACGTTATAATGAACGAAATTGAACTTAAAATGTTATTGCAATATCCTTTTATTGTTCCCATAAAGGATAATAAGTTCCAATATGCAGGCTATATGTTAGTAAATGTCAGTGCTGTGTAATGTTTTTATGTATTATTTTTTAAATGTTGTGTTTATTTAAAGGGTGTGGATTATGATATTGATTTAAGTACACCTTCCGACGATTTTGAAGGCTATGAAGTTAAAATGACGCATCAGTTGCAACCGTTTCAAAAAGAAATTAAGAATTTGATAAGATATGCAGATGGATATAATGTTTTAGAATTATTGGACAAATTGAAAGATATTCTATCAGCCAAAACTATACCCAAAGAAATTATTAATCACACTGCTGTTTATAGACATGTGATTAATGAATATGTTGAACTTCGAGAGTTTTATTTTAACATTCATAAATGTGTTCTGGCTAGTAATATGTCAGACATTAGTATTGTTCACATTGATACTTCAGGAAGAACCCATCAAATTAAAATTAGTATTGATTATGACGAGCAAAAAAATATATTCAAAGTAGTGGACAGTAGTCTTCCAAATCCTACTAATAGGGAATTATTTAAATCGTCAAATTCTTTGAAAGCATTATATGAAGTTTTTGTTAATACCATAGAAAGATTGCAATTATTTTTTGATATAATGGATAGCATAAGTGAAATTTGTTGGATTTTAGATCCATTACAACCAACAAGAAAAGATTATCATAGAAGAATAGCTTTAGGTAAGTCATTAACCAATAAAATATTTTATAAATTAATGTGTGTATTTTTTAATAGGTAATACTTCCTCTGTTATCCTTACTGTTGACCCATGGTTTCCCACAAATCCTCCTGATTTAAAGTTTCTTGGCCCTGAAAGAATTATAAATGATTTAAGAGAAAAANTTGACGAATCAGTCTATAGAGATGGCATTAATAGACTGGAACACCGCTATGAGAAATGTATCAGCCTTGGAGGAGATTATGTTGAGAAATAAAAAAAAAAAATTTTTAAAAACCTTGTTTTTCTTGGTCAGGCCGGAAACTTATCAATCCACCCTCGTATATCTATTAATGCCAGATATTTTAATTTGATAGGTAGAAGCTGAGGTATAATTTATATGTATAATAATTCAAGAATTCAAGTACATAAACATGGGATTAGTTAGAGCTAGGCAAAACTTCAGTGTTTTGTGCTTAGAAATGTGCTTCCCGAGTCCTTTCAAGGCTTAGAAGAACTGCAATCCAAACCCCCGAATTGGTAATTGCAAGTCCTTGAACTTTATAATGTAATTGGGCTTGATGAGCTAAAGCACTTTAAGTAAATGCTTTGGACTTATTGCATAGAGCTGTTTAGATTAGAACTTTGTTCAGTCCTGTCTATATCGAAAGTGCTTTAGTCCATGTAGCCGTAGCCCCAGTTACATTTTAAAATCCAAGATCTTGGATTCTAAAATGTAATTGGCACTTTAAGGACTAAAGCACTCAAAGTAAAAGCTTAAGGCTTGTTACATAGTGTTATTTAGATGAGAGCTTTGCCCACGAAAGGATATGCCAGATTTGCACAGTCAATTCGGTTAATACCAGAGCTAGATAAAGCTTCAGGGCTTTGTACCTACTTGAAAATATGCTTTCAAGTTTTCCAGTGTACTGCAAGACCTCTTTCGTTAGCCAGTAGTTGAGGCCAAAACTGCACAAAGCGCTCACCAAAACAGCTTTAAGTCCTAACGCCAAAGACCTAACTGAAAGTGCTTTAGTCCTGGAAGCCCCAATTACATTTTAAAATCCAAGACCTTCGATTCATGCACTTTGAAAGATCTCGAAGCCATTTGAATTTTAATTGCAAAGTACTTTTATATATTATATTGGTAAAGTAATTCTTTTAACAAGGCTTAACCCCTTGTTGACAAAAGGTTTTGAATGCAGTGCTTCTAAGCTGTGAAAAAACTGGAAGCACATTTTCAAGCACAAAGCGCTACCCAGCTTTGGATGGTGTTTCATAAACGAATTATTTTACAAAAATATTTTGTGAATTGTATAACTGAGGGTTTCGAACTCTTTAAAAGTGCTTCAGAACCTTTCAAAGTGCTTTAGGGCTTTAAACCTAATTACTCTTCGAAGTCTAAGCCCTTGGATTCTAGAATGTAATTGGAGCCTTAAAGACAAAAGCACTTTAATAAGTAAGGATTTGGGGCTCAGGTCTTGGAGCTGTTTTAATGAGGACTTTGTCCATGTTTAGCTAATAACACTAAGCCTACCATGGTAATTTGTTCTAGTGTTAAACTTTATTACTATAATACAGAAAAAAAACCCTCTATAACAAAAAAAATGTTCGATGTCTCAAAAAAAGGTTCCATTCGTCATGGGGTTTTCAATATAAGGTATTTCGATCTCTTTGCTGCATATGCCATTTTTAGCCCCAGTTTAGTTTTTTATTTGGAAAATCCATTTTTCATCGCACGTTCGCCCATCATCGCGCATGCTGATGGGGCAGTCGTCGCCCCTGGCCCACTTCGCGCGTTTGCGACAAAGACACGCGGTCGTGGAGTCGTCGTCGTCGACCGCCACCGCCGCGGCCGGCGTCGGCGCCGCCGCCGTCCGTTGTATCGGCGGGTTGTTCAACTTTCGGCCTGCTGAGATTCCAAGGGCGTTCGCGGGCCCAGACGCAACGTTGCCAAACGAAAGTTTACGTTTACGGCAGGCAATTCTTCTCATATATTGTCGTTGCTTGTATGTGTAAATGTACTCAAACAGCCCACTTGATCAGAGAAAACACAAGACTGATAGGCCTCCACCCGGCGGCCGCGTACTTACATATACATGGTACCTGCCGAGACGGTCGGGGGTGCGATTCGACTGCGCCCCGGGCACATAAATTCTGCTGGAGAATTAACTGTCGAACTCTTTTTTTGTGTGTTATCAATTTGTCTGACCTAAAGTCTAGAACCCCTAGATCATAGGCGATTGTTTTCGATTCAAAATTGGCCTTTTGGATATTAGTCCACGTCCGCGAGGAAATACCTCTTCTTCCCAGTAATCCTTAATCGTCATTTAATCGTTTCTTTTAAATTTTCAGAACAAACAAAATAGCTCAAACCTTAACGCCAAAACACGACACTGTAGTTGTCCGAAGCACTTTTAGGTAACAAGGACTGAAGTGAACTGTCAATCCCTGAAGAAGGTAACCTTGTTACCGAAAAGTGCTTCGGACAACTAAAGTGTCGTGTTTTGGCTTTGGGCTTTGAGCTATTTTGTTTGTGCTAAAACAACCGCCAAAGTTTTTCCAATCTTCATTTTTCTAAAATTTCGTCGATTTCTTTTACATTTTTCATCACTATTCAACCCTCATTAGGCGTAAAATGACAAAGTATAAACTATTATATGGAGAAAGCATTTTTAAAGTCTCAAACTCCTACATAGCGAATGAACCGGGGGAATTCGGGGTGTAATTAGAGACATATTAGAAGCAGAAACTGGAGTTAAGAGCATAGCAGCAGACCTATGTAGAATAGATTACTGTTCGTAAATAGTTAAGGATGTCATGGGATGTTCTAGCTTTAGGGAAATTGGAAGATTAGCTCAGAATAGGAAAGAGTGGAGGTGCGTGTCCAACCAGTCTTAGGACTGACCTTATGATGATGATGAAAAACTAGAAGAAGTCTCTGATTTTCGATAGATATTGCGAGGGTCGGATAACTCAGGATAAAACAAGCACTAGCAATATAAAATAAGGAATAGAGCAGAAGAAACCGCTTTTGACTCGTGGTTGGTTAGTTTAGAAATTCAAAAAAGATTATTAAGAGTGGATATTTGGATATCATAGCATAATAAATGTTGGAAGTATTGAAGAGCAAAAACTCTAGGGTTATATAGGTACATATTAAGAATACATATAACGTTTATTGTGGCGATGGTGCAGTTCACAACTCCCTTTTGATTTCCGCAAGCAAGTTCATCTTTCCTTCTGTACTAACCAAGATCCAGCAGTTGCAGCAGACCTACATCCACCCTCGTCTTGCTTACTTCTTTTACCATTTTTTTTCTCCGTTTTTTTTTTTTGTCCCCATCTCCAGATCTCCAGTTATTTTGTTCTTTAACGTACGAGAATGCCATCGTCAGAGAAGACCTGCGGAACAGCTGGACGAAGACAGATATTTTTTTTACTTTTGTGAACACTCTGAACTCGTGTTGAAAAAATGTCGCACCCTAGCTGAGGGGGATAGAAAACCATAGCCAAAATATTCAGCCACGTATTGATAAAATTATCTTTTATCGTAAATTAATGTACATGTGCATATAGGCCTTCTCTATTCCGGTGTCGTTTGTTTATTTGGGTTTTTTTTCATTTCCTGTTTTTGTTTTTATTGGGAATTGAACAGGTGTACGGCGAGAAAGAATTTCCCATCCGAAATGCAATCACCAGGTGGTGGCGGTGGCGGGTGGGGATAGTGTGCGAAATACGGGGTCGTAAGTCTGACCTGACCCCCGTCAGTCGAGGGCAGGTAGAAGGAAGTAATATAGGTACGCAATGTATATTATGCACAGCATGTCCCAAAGCACTTAATTTGAAATAAAATCTGTGAGCATGGTTGAACGCGAGCTTCGATCATAGAGGGCAATCTGTAATAAATTATGATAAAATATATTTACAGAAATCAGAGCCTCTTGAGGGTTGGAATGATAAATTAATTAAGAGAAGATAATGGAAAATATTATTACTAAATGTAATATTCTTACGTACGTATGCAACTTCAATGCACAAGGTGTATACTGGGTTGCATACATCCAGTTAGATTATGTACTAACATCTCTTTTTATGAAAAATAGTAATTATATTTATATTTACAATAAATATTAATTAAAATGTGGATGGAAGAGGAAGGGGGCGATGCACATCAAATTAATAAAATAAATGGAAAATATATTTAATCAAACGATTTTCGAAATTGTTTTGTAAATTATCCTTACAAACAAATCAGATAATTCATTTTGAAATACACGTTTATTTAATGATATGATATGAATACACTAATGGCAAATTGAGAACCGAACACATTACATGCAATCATCGAAGTGCAATATCATCTTTCGAAAAATACGACGTGATATAGGTAGGAATATTCGTACAAGTCCAACGCATCTTTGGTGAACATTTTGCCTTACCTGTATGCGTATATTTTCTGTTGCGATGTGGGACACATTGTATATACTATATTTCTATACACAGATAAATATTATATATGAGCGGGTATTTTCTATGTACCCGAAAACAAGAAAAAAAAAACGCTTTCACTGTTGTGGAAAAATATTGCCTGGTCTGTCGGAAAGGGAATTCAAAAAGATTGAACACTTCCGGTTGTCGGAAGTGGTATGGCACACCATGCAAAAAAAGGACGAGCGCGTAAATAAGTATAGGAGAAAGAGTGATCGAAAACAGAAAAAAATAAGATAAAGTATATTAGATAAATATTTGAATATTATTAGAAGTTAAATCATCTCAATGCGAACGAATTTTAAAAATATTTTGTTTCGTTGAAGTTGGGTTCAAATTAAAGTAAGAATTATGATATTATTAATGCTGATAGAAAGTCAAGTATTTTTCTAGAATGGTGTCTATTGAACAGATGTAACAATTTACGTGATAAAGCTCATAACATTGAGCGAAACGTCAGAATATTCATCTTATCTATTTCAATATTGTTCATACATATTATGTATATTATTCTCGAGTCTTATTAGTTAAAGAAGTATGTGAAACAGGGTACATTAATATCTAATACTTACGACGTGGTACGACGGTTAAAAAATTAATAAACAATATGAGTGACGGAAGACATTGTGAAAAAATTAATATTATTGATTGGATGAATGTTGGCGCCATAGTTCTTGTACCGTATCCTTCAGCAAGGTCGCCATAGAAACTAATTTTGCATACGAACAAATACGTTAAACAGTTTTTTAGATTCAATACATACAACAAAAAGGTTATTGAATAAATTGTTCTAATTTCTAGAAATTAGATTAGCTATTAATCTGGGTTCTGTTATTTTTAAATTATAATATTTTATTCATATTATATTACTTGTTCATGATATATTGTTTTTAGGTTATGTTTACGTTGACACTTATGTTATCGTTAACAGATGATAGCCTGTAAAACAAATTATCTGGATAGTTTTGTTAATGAATTGTTAACCATTCCTTCCCTCCGTATGTTTGTTAAAGAAGACATACACAAATATCCAGCTTTTCTAATTTTAAAGCACTACCGTTGACCAGAAGACTTAAAAAATGGAAGAAACATTAATGTTAGTGTCCCTTGTGGTTGTTATGCTAATAGGATCTTATCTGGCTGGTTCTATACCTCTTTTTATGAGTCTTTCAGAGGTTAGTAGTAAGTTTATTAATGTAAATATTTACGTTATTTCTTAACAGTAATTCCAATTGGTGTAACAGATGTTTGAAAAAGTGAAAGGTGCATTCCATGGTTCCATAGTATAAAGGGCGTTTGTTTTATTTTAGGAGACATTGAAAAAGGTTACTGTATTTGGGTCAGGACTTTTAGTCGGAACAGCTTTGGCTGTAATTATTCCAGAAGGAGTTCGTTCTTTAACTACAAGTATACATGTGAAAGAAGGAGCGAATGAAACCCATACTGCCCAGAAAGTTAATGATCCTTTGTCTGTGATAGGAATTAGTCTTATTTTAGGCTTTGTTTTAATGTTGCTGATTGATCAGGTAAGATTTCATTTTATGGGTGACTTTTTGCTGTTATCTTATCAGAATTTTTATTGGCTACATATGTAGAAACAAAGTTAATCCTTTTATTTACTGAATTNGCGGTCGGCAAAAATAAAGGTTTATCGAAAGGTGGAAAAAAGGGTGTCAAAAAGAAGATGTAAGTCTAGTATTTTACCATTTTCTTATATAATTAGTCCTTAAAAATTAAGTGTGCATTAGGAATTGATAATATACTTTGTGATGTTCGGGATATATGTTGGTTCATCAGTCCACATTGGTTTGCTTTCAATTGATTTATTAAGTATGGAGATTTATTTCTTTATAAAAATGTTAATTAATCGTAGTACTTTGTTATTACCTTTATTGTTTTGTAATTCTTTGATAAGGATTCGAATTCAAACCCTTTTTTGAAAATCTGGATTGAGGTTACATGCCTTTAAATGTTTATATTAATTGTGCTTTCTTTTATCAGTGTCGACCCCTTTACAAGGAAAGACTGGTACGATGTGAAAGCCCCATCAATGTTTATCACGAGGCAAGTGGGAAAAACTTTGGTAAATAGGACTCAAGGAACCAAGATTGCATCAGAGGGTTTAAAATTTAGAGTGTTTGAAGTATCTTTAGCAGATTTACAAAATGACAACGATGCTGATCGTTCGTTCCGAAAATTTAAACTCATCTGTGAAGATGTTCAAGGTAAATGCATTGTATAAAATATTTTTTCTTTTTAAATGTATTACAAATGATGAGACACTCAGCTCGCTTTGATAGAATTATGAAGATAACTCATTGTTCCCTATAATTAAGTATCTGAAGCTAAGTCTGTAAAGTTTTGGTCGTTATGGATCTAAGTATAGTTCCTAAAGGTTTTTGTTAATTCTTTTAGGAAGAAATTGTCTTACAAATTTCCATGGTATGGATATAACAACTGATCGACTTAGGTCAATGGTAAGGAAGTGGCAGACACTAATTGAAGCTTCTGCTGATGTTAAGACCACTGATGGGTATTTGCTTAGGGTGTTTTGCATTGGATTCACCCATAAAGATCCGGCATCTCAGAGAAGGACTTGTTATGCCCAGCACACCCAGGTATAGATTTGAAAACTTATTACAAAATGTCTTAAAGTATTTAAGATTTAATGATGATACACTCAGCTCGCTTTGATGTATACATGAAGAAAATTTTATGTTCCCTATATGTTTATAAACTGAATTTAAGGCTTCTAATTTGGATTTGTATATTAATGAATAGGTGAGACTAATTTAGTGAAAAATTTGATTTCAGGTTAGACAAATTCGTAAAAAAATGGTAGAAATAATAACTCGTGATATTACGGGCAGTGACTTGAAAGAAGTTGTTAATAAACTCCTTCCAGATTCCATTGCAAAGGATATTGAAAAAGCCTGTTTAGGAACATATCCTTTGCATGATGTTTACATCAGGAAGGTAATTACATATAGTTTTGTTGTCTTTTATTTTTTTTATTAAAACTTGTATTATTATCAGGTGAAGGTTTTGAAAAAACCTCGTTTTGAGTTGTCCAAGTTATTGGAATTGCATGGTGATGGTGGTAAAGGAAGTACACCTGGCGAATCAGGTGAAGCAGGCTCTAAAGTAGACAGGCCAGAAGGTTATGAACCGCCTGTGCAAGAGAGTGTTTAAGCTGTAAAGAGAAAAAAGAAGGAAAATAAAACCCTGTTTATAACTTTTTTTAAAAGTAACGTTTTGCCAAGGAAGAAGTGAGAAAATATAAAATAGTGACCGATCTGCTTTTAGAGGCAATGGTGGACATTGACCTACCCGCAATTGGTCCCAAACGTGTATGGTTCATGATTTGCAACTGTCTGTCGTGAACAGAAAGGCGACCTCCATCGGGCCTCGTTGCCAAATGCTTTCGGGAAAACTTCGCCAAAAAAATGAAACACAAACTGTTTCGTATTTTTGGTACCTGATTAATTCAATGTTTTTGGAAAGAAATTGATTTGTTATGGGNCATACTTTTGAACAAAATATCGGTAAGAAGTTTTTCTGCTGTAAATCTAAATGCTAAATGAATTTTACATTTCAGAGCTTTGAAATTATCTATGGCCTTGAAACTTCAACGGGTCTCTAGATACTTTTGTGTGTGCTTAAAATGTGTTGTCGCAATTAATGTTTATATTGGCTGATGTGGACTTTTTCAACAATTTCTTAAGGAAGGCAGTTTTCCACAAAATAGGTATATAGGAAAAGCAGTTATGTTTTTAAATTATAATATTTTATTCATATTATATTACTTGTTCATGATATATTGTTTTTAGGTTATGTTTACGTTGACACTTATGTTATCGTTAACAGATGATAGCCTGTAAAACAAATTATCTGGATAGTTTTGTTAATGAATTGTTAACCATTCCTTCCCTCCGTATGTTTGTTAAAGAAGACATACACAAATATCCAGCTTTTCTAATTTTAAAGCACTACCGTTGACCAGAAGACTTAAAAAATGGAAGAAACATTAATGTTAGTGTCCCTTGTGGTTGTTATGCTAATAGGATCTTATCTGGCTGGTTCTATACCTCTTTTTATGAGTCTTTCAGAGGTTAGTAGTAAGTTTATTAATGTAAATATTTACGTTATTTCTTAACAGTAATTCCAATTGGTGTAACAGATGTTTGAAAAAGTGAAAGGTGCATTCCATGGTTCCATAGTATAAAGGGCGTTTGTTTTATTTTAGGAGACATTGAAAAAGGTTACTGTATTTGGGTCAGGACTTTTAGTTGGAACAGCTTTGGCTGTAATTATTCCAGAAGGAGTTCGTTCTTTAACTACAAGTATACATGTGAAAGAAGGAGCGAATGAAACCCATACTGCCCAGAAAGTTAATGATCCTTTGTCTGTGATAGGAATTAGTCTTATTTTAGGCTTTGTTTTAATGTTGCTGATTGATCAGGTAAGATTTCATTTTATGGGTGACTTTTTGCTGTTATCTTATCAGAATTTTTATTGGCTACATATGTAGAAACAAAGTTAATCCTTTTATTTACTGAATTGAAGATAAGACATACATTTAGCATAATTATTTTATTTTATAGTTTACCTGTTCTCTTTTTCAGATATCTCAAAGGAGAAACGAGTCATTAAATCCTTCAGAACGAAATATTACTGCAACTATCGGTCTGGTGGTTCATGCAGCAGCTGATGGAGTTGCTCTAGGGGCTGCGGCTACCACAAGTCATACAGACGTCGAAATTATTGTATTTCTAGCGATTATGTTGCACAAGGCTCCTGCAGCCTTTGGTTTGGTCACATTCTTGTTACACGAAGGAATTGAAAGGTAATTAATTCATAAAAATAAAAAACGATACCAAGCTGATTCTAAAAAGCATGGTATTACTTATTTGGCTTTCATTTATTTTTGGTTTTTGTAAACTATTTTTGGAAAATTTATAAATGTTTTTTAGCCAACTCTTCTTGCAGTTTAAATAGAAAAAGATGCCCTTAGATCAGTTTTAAAAAACGATAAAGGCATTTCTTACCCTTTTTACTTTTTATTGGGAGTTATAGAGGGCAATAATGAAGATTTTTTTGTATTTCAGACAGAGAATAAGGAGACATTTGATAATTTTCTCGTTAGCAGCTCCTTTGTTGGCCCTTGTTACTTATTTCGGAATAGGGCAAGAACAGAAGGAAAGATTTAGCTCTGTTAATGGCACAGGTTGGTATATGCGCCCAAATGGGGCGAAAAGTTACTGTTTTTGTAAAAAGAGAGTCAATGAATAAGAAAAAATCTTAGTTGTGATATTGAGGGAAGAGTTTTTTCCTATTCATCTTTTCAGCGTCTTTTTTTTTTTAACTGTGAGCATTTTTTTTTTCCTCTAGGCATTGCCATGCTATTTTCTGCTGGCACATTTCTTTATGTGGCCACCGTTCACGTGTTAGCAGACTTGACCCAGAAGGGTCATCAGACACATCATTCTTCCTATTCTAGACTG
This sequence comes from Agrilus planipennis, assembly GCF_000699045.2. Lineage (NCBI taxonomy): Eukaryota > Metazoa > Arthropoda > Insecta > Coleoptera > Buprestidae > Agrilus > Agrilus planipennis. Next base: position 3,088,771 of record NW_020439302.1, read on the forward strand.
CAAAATGTGGAGAACGGTGCAGCCCCCGTCGCCAAGGTTGTCACCCCTCAGTCTCTAGCACATTCCGAACTTATTATCCTAATAGTAGGTTGTCTTGTTCCCTTATTTCTTACCTTAGTCCATCATCATTAATCGATACATATTTCATGATATGTGATTTTGTCATCTCATTGAGGTGACATGATAAATGCGATTTTTGTATCTTTTATTTTCTGAAAAAAAGGCCATGAGGTTTTTGGTAAACCTTTGGGCCTAAATTAATAATTTTGGAATGTGTATCGTGCGTAATCTCTGTCGATAATATACAACAAGAAATCTACGACAAAAACTTTAGTCGTGAGATTTACAGGTAATTCTTAAGTGTGAAAGGTGCTTAAAAAGTATTCGCATCAATATAAGCCAATAGGGTAGGGCATTATTATTATATCTTAAAAGACCATATAATTTTTTTATTTCAATAGAAAATGTATATTATGTACAATTGTTTATTGTTTAAATTTTACGTACTTAATAATGGAATAAATGTTGTTTTTAAAGAAAATAAGTCTTTAAAACGATACATAATCCTTTTCAAGTAGATTATTAATAATCTTTTTGGTAATATTAATATTATTACATTATTATTCATTAATAATTTATTTTTTTCCTTTTCACTGTATTAAAATTGTACGCTGTTCTAATTTCAAATTTCCCGGAGTTGATAGAAGAGGACAGCCTATTCCTTGTTTAATAGGTTAGTTGAAGTAATTCCCGTTAATCAGCGCCAAAAAGTGTGTGAAGGAGTGATGCGACGTACGTCGTGGGAGTGTGTTGCTGTGAAACTGCTTTAGAAATCGAAACGTACGTGGAGATTGAAGCACGTTGCGCATTGAAAATCATTTTCTTCGAAGTGATGGTCGCGTGCAGTTGTCCGCCATTGTTATTTATACGGTGAGCTGACATATTACTCCGCCATATTGTGGAACCATATTTTATAAACAAATAAATCAGAAATGGCGGATCACCAAAACATAATGTGCGAAGTCGAAATTCAACCGGACATCCAAGAGTGCGTGGAAATAGAGACGATTCCTGTAGATATGCCCGAAACCGTGGAAACTATCGTCGAATGTGGTGAACCTATGATACCTATGCAATCGTTGGAAGGTCGGGACATTATCCTGGAGCCCCAGGAAGAGGTTATCGACGATTCCGGTGATCCTTTAAACCTATACGACGTACCTGTGCCAGACGCGAGTGAAATTTACGTAGAATCTTCCCCGGGACCGTCTATAAAACGTAAAAAGACTGCTAATCGTAACCGTGGTGTTTTAATCAAACAAGAAGCTATGCTTGGCGGTGATATGACTATAGAAACCAAACCTAGGAAATGGGAACAGAAGCAAGTGCAAATTAAAACCATGGAGGGTGAATTCTCGGTCACGATGTGGGCGTCTGGAGCCAGTGATGGTGAGTGGTTTTTCTTTCTTTTTCTACTGACGTGCAGTGGTAAATTAGGGCGTACATTTAATTAAGTCTAATATTAGCAGCCTTCTACACATTTTGTGGACCTGTTTCTTGATTTTGATATAATCGGAAATTTCCGTATCCTAGTCCTAGTTGTGTGAGCCTTCAAGGTCAAAGGAATTACAACCGCACCCTAAACCGTATACTTTTTGTCATTTTGCCTCATAGCTAATCGAATTTTGAAAAATTTAACACTTGGCAAGTCTTGTTTATGTACAAATCGGCCATTACTGAAATTTACTGCCATTTTATAAATGGCTGAACAAATTTCTATGGCGCAGTCATGGCCGACTTTCGCATAGTTAATTCGATACATTAATTAAAATTGACTGTTAAACAATTTCCTTTTTGCAAAAAGAAACGTAGAGGACGTTCATTATGTAAATCCTGTTTTGATTTCTTAAAGTATAATAAGTTCGATGAAAGTATACGGTAGCGCTGTGCCCTCGGTTTTCGACGTAACAATCGTTCGATGTAAAAGTCAGTCATTGGCATTTTTGCCGGTAGGTTCGCTAGTGTAGTTTTGAAATACAAGGTCTATGCGAAAAGTTTTGGAAAAAATTGTAATATTTAAAATAATCTTATTAATTTATTATTATAAAGCAGGGGATTAATTTCAACAAAAGCATGTTGTATAATTAAAAAGTAATTATAAAAATTGTTTATCTTGTTAAAACTTGTCTTCTTCAAGCCTTTATAAGTATCTTCTAAAATTAATATACACATTATTGTTTGAAAATGATGGATGTTTTCTTTTTATATTTTCTAGACGAGGGTTCGAATCCTGAGCCAGACCCTGATTATACCGAATATATGACTGGTAAAAAAATCCCTGCAGACGGAATTCCAGGCCTGGATCTGTCCGATCCGAAACAACTTGCAGAATTCGCACGTCCTGGATTGAAGAGTCCGCGGGTGCGACGTCCCAATCAGGACAATGTGGACAGGACTATCGCATGCCCGCACAAAGGATGCACCAAAATGTTCCGCGACAATTCGGCGATGAGAAAACACCTTCATACGCATGGCCCCCGCGTACATGTATGCGCTGAATGCGGAAAAGCCTTTGTAGAATCGAGCAAACTTAAAAGACACCAACTCGTACACACCGGGGAAAAACCGTTCCAGTGTACTTTCGAGGGATGTGGGAAGCGATTTAGTCTTGATTTTAATTTAAGGTAAGACAATGTTATAATATGCCCATATACATGCAAATAATGTAAAAACTACTGAACAGACTCTGAAATTGTACAGTTCAGAGTTGAAGTAGTTTATGGTCTTTTAATTCCATTGAAGCTAATAATTGTTTTTGTTTGATAGGACCCATGTACGTATTCACACGGGAGACCGACCTTACGTGTGCCCCTTTGATGGTTGCAACAAGAAGTTTGCACAGTCCACAAATTTGAAAAGCCATATTCTAACTCATGCCAAAGCGAAGTAAGTGGAAGTAAATTTACTTTGTGTGTTTGTTATATGTTTTCTTGTTGTTCGAACGATGTTTAATATTTTCTTCTGTGTTGTTTAGGTCTCGAAATGCGCTGGCTCGAGCAAATGCTAATACAATGCAGATGTTACAACCTCAGTTCGTACAAGTCGAGGTTGCAGACGTTGAGCAGCCTTACATTGTATACACTGATTAACAGGGTAAATATTTCTTTGTATAACGTAAATGTATCCAATACAAATATGTATTGCTTTTGAGATTAGTTGTAATAATAGTTTATTTACTGAAAAATCGTTCTATAAGTTTATTTGTTATTTAATGTGTAATGTTTTTGCGAAATTGATTTCTGTTTTTATTTGTTGCAGAGGAAGAGTTCGATTGAACCAGTGATAACGAAAACAAAGAGGACTTTCTTACAATTAAGGTAGTTTAGAACAACCTGAGCCATACCAAAAAAGTCGAAGACATCAGGAGAGTGTTAGAGCTAGTTATTTCAATAATTTGTAATAGTTGTATTTCTCAAAATTCTTCTCAGTTGTGTACTCTTTGTTTTAACCATTTTAATTTATATAAGTGGCGATAGAATTAATTAATTGTTAAGTAGTTTTGCGGAAAAAAGTTATTTATTGCAATCGAAGAATGTTTTGATTCCTTGCCTTATCCTTGGCGTCAAATTTATCAGGAATTCATTGTGTATAGAAAAGGAAACGTTTAAAAATTAATATTTTTGTAATATTAAATCGAAATTATATTTAAATAGTTTTGTTGTGTATGAAATACGAGATTGTCTGCGTGAAGACTTGCATTTTTTCTTCTTAGTACTTCAGTTAATGTGATGTAAATTGAGTAATTTTACGATAAGTAAAGTTTAGTCTTTATCATTTAATTGCAACCAATATTTGGTTAATTATTGTAAACTGACCTTAAGCACTTGTGTAC
>NW_020439302.1:3092717-3102614 GCF_000699045.2 Agrilus planipennis
ATTGGTAGGTAGATGCTAGCTCCAGCAACTGCTACTTTTACATTGCACTAAAAAATTAATTACCTTTTTAAAAAATCATACATAATATATAAACCATTTCTTAAAAATAATTACACAGAAGAATAAATTTATTACAAATAAGTTCTTTAACTTGACCTTGTTGCTGATCTCAATCTCATTCTCTATTATATAACAAGCAAACCGGCCCGTTTCAGAAGGCAAATAAAAACATTAAATAATGAAATTATTTGTAACTATTATTCTTTACAATACTTATTAGATGAATAATGTATTTTTACCTGTTTAGTTGTACCGAAATTCCTCAAATTTCCTTGAAGAGAACTTGAAACTCTAAGACTACGAGAAAACATTTTGTGTAACGACAGGATAAAAACTGAATGACAAGAAAGTTTCTCCTCCTTTTACCTACTAAATTACTGTTCCTCGATATATACGAGGGGAGATCCATAAATAATTTGAAAATCAGAAATAATTTTTGAAAAAAGGTCCGAATCAACTTATGCTCTCCTAATACGAATGTTCAAAACTTTTAGTTTCTCGTTAATGTTTTTCGTTTATCAAGAAAATCAGACAGATACTGATACAATTATTTATTTTCATCGATGTATTTTACAGATATTTTTTACAATTTAGTTTCCGATACTGAACTAAACATTCAACAAGTATATTCGTATATTAAAACATAAAAAAAGATGTGTAAGTAAAATTTACATGTATACGATATATTTTTAAATACATTTTCGTTTTAATAAAGAGGATATATTTAACCCTTGACGAATTTTTCTCCTTTTTCTATGTTCTTCTTAAGTTCGGGAACTGCAGCTTTAACAAGTTCTTTTTCAAAATCGCTTAATGGGCCAAGTCCTAGGTTCTTTTCGACACCATTGGGGCCTAATAAGATGGGGGTGGAGAAGTATTTCGCTTCTGTTACATCCGACCTTACGTAAGCGCATTCAATTACGTTCGATTCGCCTCTTAGACCACGAATAAGGGAGATTGCAAACCTAGCGCCAGCGAAGGCCATTGAAAGGGTCGCAGACCCTGTTCCAGCTTTGGCTTTCACTACCTGTAAAATTTAATACAACGTTATAAAAATATTTGTTTGAAAACAATCATTAATACATTATTTTTTTCAAATTTAGACGAAACAGTTAAAATAAAGGTTTAATAATAAAGGATGACAGGGAAGGCTCAACCAATTCCACTTGTAGTCCCTCGATTTTGGACTACAAGTGGCATTGGCTGAGCTGTTCCTGTAATCCTGTCTGTAAGTTTAATTAATACATAAAGTACTCTATTTTAACTGTTTCTTCTAAATTTGAAGAAAACAAAGAGAATCTCTTACAATTGGCTGGATAGGTGGTAGATTAGAGAACTTATATTCGTTCTTGTAGGGATTTAGTACCACAATTATCAGGGATGCAAAATGATGAGATAAAAATGTTCATGAATGAGTGGAGGAGTGACAGAGTGGAGAATGGTAAAATAGATTTATTAATAGAAACTTTAAATGTGAAATTTGTGAGAAAACCTGGGAGTAGATTAAAACTATAATTACAATTAAATGCTATAAGAATCATTCGATAAAATTAAAGTCTAATAACTGTATTTTATATAAGTTAGTGCAGTCTCTAGGCTTGTAATATTGATTTAATTTTGCCATTGATAAATATGATTAACATACTTTTGAACAAAATATCGGTAAGAAGTTTTTCTGCTGTAAATCTAAATGCTAAATGAATTTTACATTTCAGAGCTTTGAAATTATCTATGGCCTTGAAACTTCAACGGGTCTCTAGATACTTTTGTGTGTGCTTAAAATGTGTTGTCGCAATTAATGTTTATATTGGCTGATGTGGACTTTTTCAACAATTTCTTAAGGAAGGCAGTTTTCCACAAAATAGGTATATAGGAAAAGCAGTTATGTTTTTAAATTATAATTTCGTAATATATGCTACCTCCTACTAGAGGCTGTGTCTCCTTTTGATCGATACGATACGATCATCGATCGATATTGGAATGGATAACTAATACATAATAGGTGTGCACAAACACTTGCAAAAAAAAATGTTTTAATTTCCGGTTAGTGTAGCCATCAGGTTTGGCTTCTATGTCTTCCTAATAGCGATCAGTTGTCATGGTAAATTATGCCGGTTTATCTGGGCCAATAAAACAAATTTCCGCCTTTTGCAATCAAACTTAACACCTGGTAACACAAGGTAGGTCTACCCAGTTAAGAATTAGGTGGTTATGTATCGAAATCAGAAAAACAGTTTTCATGTTATATAAATGTGTATGGCAGTTAATACGTACGGATTAATGATGTAAAAAATATAATGGAGCTTGTTCTAAAAATCTCTTATTTAAAAATATGTAGTACCTGGTGTTATATTAGAATCTATCTGATGCCAAATTTCTTGAATATTCATATACACGAGTGGCAAATTAAGAACCGAGCGTAAGGAGATATTTTATTTTAAGGGGTCGATCGAAGTCCAATAAATGCAATTTAAAGCGTAACACCCCCTATACTTTATTCAAAAGACTGTGAGAGTTCGGTTAGTTTGGAGAAATTTTAATTAAATATTAATTTTCAACAAAGGACAGGCCAGGTATTTAAATAAAAAAAAAAAAAAAAACGNTTATGCTCTCCTAATACAAAAGTTCGAAATTTTTAGTTTCTCGATATATACGAGGGGAGATCCATAAATAATTTGAAAATCAAAAATAATTTTTGAAAAAAAGACCCGAATCAACTTATGCTCTCCTAATACAAAAGATCGAAATTTTTGGTTTCTCGATCTATAATACGAGGGGAGATCCATAAATAATTTGAAAATCAAAAATAATTTTTGAAAAAAAGACCCGAATCAACTTATGCTCTCCTAATACAAAAGATCGAAATTTTTGGTTTCTCGATCTATAATACGAGGGGAGATCCATAAATAATTTGAAAATCAGAAATAATTTTTGAAAAAAGGTCCGAATCAACTTATGCTCTCCTAATACGAATGTTCAAAACTTTTAGTTTCTCGTTAATGTTTTTCGTTTATCAAGAAAATCAGACAGATACTGATACAATTATTTATTTTCATCGATGTATTTTACAGATATTTTTTACAATTTAGTTTCCGATACTGAACTAAACATTCAACAAGTATATTCGTACATTAAAACATAAAAAAAGATGTGTAAGTAAAATTTACATGTATACGATATATTTTTAAATACATTTTCGTTTTAATAAAGAGGATATATTTAACCCTTGACGAATTTTTCTCCTTTTTCTATGTTCTTCTTAAGTTCGGGAACTGCAGCTTTAACAAGTTCTTTTTCAAAATCGCTTAATGGGCCAAGTCCTAGGTTCTTTTCGACACCATTGGGGCCTAATAAGATGGGGGTGGAGAAGTATTTCGCTTCTGTTACATCCGACCTTACGTAAGCGCATTCAATTACGTTCGATTCGCCTCTTAGACCACGAATAAGGGAGATTGCAAACCTAGCGCCAGCGAAGGCCATTGAAAGGGTCGCAGACCCTGTTCCAGCTTTGGCTTTCACTACCTGTAAAATTTAATACAACGTTATAAAAATATTTGTTTGAAAACAATCATTAATACATTATTTTTTTCAAATTTAGACGAAACAGTTAAAATAAAGGTTTAATAATAAAGGATGACAGGGAAGGCTCAACCAATTCCACTTGTAGTCCCTCGATTTTGGACTACAAGTGGCATTGGCTGAGCTGTTCCTGTAATCCTGTCTGTAAGTTTAATTAATACATAAAGTACTCTATTTTAACTGTTTCTTCTAAATTTGAAGAAAACAAAGAGACTCTCTTACAATTGGCTGGATAGGTGGTAGATTAGAGAACTTATATTCGTTCTTGTAGGGATTTAGTACCACAATTATCAGGGATGCAAAATGATGAGATAAAAATGTTCATGAATGAGTGGAGGAGTGACAGAGTGGAGAATGGTAAAATAGATTTATTAATAGAAACTTTAAATGTGAAATTTGTGAGAAAACCTGGGAGTAGATTAAAAATATAAAAATGCCATAGACAAAGTTGTAAACTTACTTCTGTTCCAGCTTCCTGTATCCTTTCTGTGAGTGCCTTGAGCTGATCTGCAGGGAACGACACTTTCGGAGTTGCCTGCGAAATCAAGGGGATGATGGTGATTCCTGCGTGACCCCCAATAACGGGCACGTTCGTCTTAATTGGGTCAAGGTTTTTAGCTTCTGCAATGAACGTGTTTGCTCGTACAACATCCAATGTTGTCACTCCAAAAATTCTCTTTGGATCGTAATTTCCAGCCTGTAAAATTGCATAATTGTAGAAAAATTAAACGTTAAGAATTCACATATCCAACTTTCGTATGTTATATACGATTTTTTTTAAATCAAGTTTATTATCTATACAAGTAACTAAGTAAAATAAATTTATTCTGTTACAAATTAACACGAAGTGTTTGCACTGACTTTAATGAACACTTCAGATGCTATGGGCACTGTAGAATTAACTGGATTTGAAATAATACCAATTAAGGCTTTTGGGGCAACTTCAGCAGCAGCTACAGCTAAGTCCCTCACAATAGATGCATTCGTATTAAAGAGATCGTCACGTGTCATACCTAAACAAATTAATGTAAAATAAATTGTGAGTGCAAAAATTAAGGACAAGTCTCACCAGGTTTTCTTGGTACACCTGCGGGTATTATAATTACTTCAGCACAACTAAAAGCTTCTTTTAAAGCTTCTGCTCCATTATATCTACAAATAAAATAGTTTTGTTGTGTATGAAATACGAGATTGTCTGCGTGAAGACTTGCATTTTTTCTTCTTAGTACTTCAGTTAATGTGATGTAAATTGAGTAATTTTACGATAAGTAAAGTTTAGTCTTTATCATTTAATTGCAACCAATATTTGGTTAATTATTGTAAACTGACCTTAAGCACTTGTGTACAATATAAATAGGATTGGGATTCCTAATGTAAATAAACTAAAAGTCTTACTTTTTCATCCAGGTGTTTTATTTCTTACCACCTTAGAAAGAAAAGTACCTACTAAAGTAAAAAAGATAAAACTAACCGTTAATCTAATTATCACTGTTTAAAGTCGAAAATTAAGAAGTTTTTAAAAAAGACCTGAATCAACTTGTTCTCCTAATACAAAAGTTCGAAATTTTTGGTTTCTCGATCTATACGACGGGAGATCCAAATTTGAAAATCAAAAATAATTTTTCGAAAAAAAGACCCGAATCAACTTATGCTCTCCTAATACAAAAGTTCGAAATTTTTAGTTTCTCGATATATACGAGGGGAGATCCATAAATAATTTGAAAATCAAAAATAATTTTTGAAAAAAAGACCCGAATCAACTTATGCTCTCCTAATACAAAAGATCGAAATTTTTGGTTTCTCGATCTATAATACGAGGGGAGATCCATAAATAATTTGAAAATCAGAAATAATTTTTGAAAAAAGGTCCGAATTAACTTATGCTCTCCTAATACGAATGTTCAAAACTTTTAGTTTCTCGTTAATGTTTTTCGTTTATCAAGAAAATCAGACAGATACTGATACAATTATTTATTTTCATCGATGTATTTTACAGATATTTTTTACAATTTAGTTTCCGATACTGAACTAAACATTCAACAAGTATATTCGTATATTAAAACATAAAAAAAGATGTGTAAGTAAAATTTACATGTATACGATATATTTTTAAATACATTTTCGTTTTAATAAAGAGGATATATTTAACCCTTGACGAATTTTTCTCCTTTTTCTATGTTCTTCTTAAGTTCGGGAACTGCAGCTTTAACAAGTTCTTTTTCAAAATCGCTTAATGGGCCAAGTCCTAGGTTCTTTTCGACACCATTGGGGCCTAATAAGATGGGGGTGGAGAAGTATTTCGCTTCTGTTACATCCGACCTTACGTAAGCGCATTCAATTACGTTCGATTCGCCTCTTAGACCACGAATAAGGGAGATTGCAAACCTAGCGCCAGCGAAGGCCATTGAAAGGGTCGCAGACCCTGTTCCAGCTTTGGCTTTCACTACCTGTAAAATTTAATACAACGTTATAAAAATATTTGTTTGAAAACAATCATTAATACATTATTTTTTTCAAATTTAGACGAAACAGTTAAAATAAAGGTTTAATAATAAAGGATGACAGGGAAGGCTCAACCAATTCCACTTGTAGTCCCTCGATTTTGGACTACAAGTGGCATTGGCTGAGCTGTTCCTGTAATCCTGTCTGTAAGTTTAATTAATACATAAAGTACTCTATTTTAACTGTTTCTTCTAAATTTGAAGAAAACAAAGAGAATCTCTTACAATTGGCTGGATAGGTGGTAGATTAGAGAACTTATATTCGTTCTTGTAGGGATTTAGTACCACAATTATCAGGGATGCAAAATGATGAGATAAAAATGTTCATGAATGAGTGGAGGAGTGACAGAGTGGAGAATGGTAAAATAGATTTATTAATAGAAACTTTAAATGTGAAATTTGTGAGAAAACCTGGGAGTAGATTAAAAATATAAAAATGCCATAGACAAAGTTGTAAACTTACTTCTGTTCCAGCTTCCTGTATCCTTTCTGTGAGTGCCTTGAGCTGATCTGCAGGGAACGACACTTTCGGAGTTGCCTGCGAAATCAAGGGGATGATGGTGATTCCTGCGTGACCCCCAATAACGGGCACGTTCGTCTTAATTGGGTCAAGGTTTTTAGCTTCTGCAATGAACGTGTTTGCTCGTACAACATCCAATGTTGTCACTCCAAAAATTCTCTTTGGATCGTAATTTCCAGCCTGTAAAATTGCATAATTGTAGAAAAATTAAACGTTAAGAATTCACATATCCAACTTTCGTATGTTATATAGGATTTTTTTAAATCAAGTTTATTATCTATACAAGTAACTAAGTAAAATAAATTTATTCTGTTACAAATTAACACGAAGTGTTTGCACNTCTCTTACAATTGGCTGGATAGGTGGTAGATTAGAGAACTTATATTCGTTCTTGTAGGGATTTAGTACCACAATTATCAGGGATGCAAAATGATGAGATAAAAATGTTCATGAATGAGTGGAGGAGTGACAGAGTGGAGAATGGTAAAATAGATTTATTAATAGAAACTTTAAATGTGAAATTTGTGAGAAAACCTGGGAGTAGATTAAAAATATAAAAATGCCATAGACAAAGTTGTAAACTTACTTCTGTTCCAGCTTCCTGTATCCTTTCTGTGAGTGCCTTGAGCTGATCTGCAGGGAACGACACTTTCGGAGTTGCCTGCGAAATCAAGGGGATGATGGTGATTCCTGCGTGACCCCCAATAACGGGCACGTTCGTCTTAATTGGGTCAAGGTTTTTAGCTTCTGCAATGAACGTGTTTGCTCGTACAACATCCAATGTTGTCACTCCAAAAATTCTCTTTGGATCGTAATTTCCAGCCTGTAAAATTGCATAATTGTAGAAAAATTAAACGTTAAGAATTCACATATCCAACTTTCGTATGTTATATAGGATTTTTTTAAATCAAGTTTATTATCTATACAAGTAACTAAGTAAAATAAATTTATTCTGTTACAAATTAACACGAAGTGTTTGCACTGACTTTAATGAACACTTCAGATGCTATGGGCACTGTAGAATTAACTGGATTTGAAATAATACCAATTAAGGCTTTTGGGGCAACTTCAGCAGCAGCTACAGCTAAGTCCCTCACAATAGATGCATTCGTATTAAAGAGATCGTCACGTGTCATACCTAAACAAATTAATGTAAAATAAATTGTGAGTGCAAAAATTAAGGACAAGTCTCACCAGGTTTTCTTGGTACACCTGCGGGTATTATAATTACTTCAGCACAACTAAAAGCTTCTTTTAAAGCTTCTGCTCCATTATATCTACAAATAAAATATCATTTGTAGAGATTCAATCACTTTTATCTTAAATATGGGGATAGTAAGGAAATAAATTATAAATATGAGAACAAACTCTTATTAATTTTCAATCTTAATTACTAATGAATATTCTACAAATTTGCAGGAAAGTTTTAAAACAAAGTGATTTATTGGATAACTAAGAAAATAAATGAGAAAAAGGCTTGTGATATTCTGAATAAAGTAGAAGGTATGCTTTTAAATGTTATAGACATCTTACGCCTTCACTTTTGCTGGGCTGTTAATATGTGAGAGATCAGCAGCTACACCTGGAGTGTTCACAATATCATACAAAGACAGCTCTGTTACAAGAGGATTTTGTTTCAGTAGAAGGGACAGAGGTTGGCCAATACCACCACTAGCTCCAGCAACTGCTACTTTTACATTGCACTAAAAAATTAATTACCTTTTTAAAAAATCATACATAATATATAAACCATTTCTTAAACATAATTACACATAAGAATAAATTTATTACAAATAAGTTCTTTAACTTGACCTTGTTGCTGATCTCAATCTCATTCTCTATTATATAACAAGCAAACCGGCCCGTTTCAGAAGGCAAATAAAAACATTAAATAATGAAATTATTTGTAACTATTATTCTTTACAATACTTATTAGATGAATAATGTATTTTTACCTGTTTAGTTGTACCGAAATTCCTCAAATTTCCTTGAAGAGAACTTGAAACTCTAAGACTACGAGAAAACATTTTGTGTAACGACAGGATAAAAACTGAATGACAAGAAAGTTTCTCCTCCTTTTACCTACTAAATTACTGTTCAGTAGCCGAAAACCTGGATAAAATTAGTAAAAATTTTGACGTAATTTTGATAATGTGATTACATTACACAACGTCACAATATTTGACGTTTAAATTCAGCTGACGTTTGCAACAACTGCCATCTTTGATTTTTTTCGAATGTTATCAACTGACACAGGAACCTATTATCTATGCCAGGAACTTCATTTCCATTGATGTCTATTGTCTATGGTGTTCATTTAACCCTAAATAAAAATATAGGATTAATACTAATAAAAACTAAACATTTATAATATTGAAGTGGTTTGTGCTGTTAATTTACTTTTCAGAAAATTATAATGTGATTTTGCTTGTAGTTGAAGTATAAATATCTTTAGCTTTAAATTAAAAAATAAGAAAAAGTGTAATGCAGCCCCAAAACATTCTTGAATAATGTCTTCGTCTGATGATGAAGAAAATCTTGAATTATTTAAAGAAGCGACTGATGTTCAGTTTATCAACGATTCTATGTTTATAAATTTGGGCAAAAGTAAGGTATGTTAACAATGATAGAGTTAAACAGTTACTTCATTGAGTAAGCTTGTTCTAGCCCTCTAAAGAAGATATTAACAAAGTCGCAGAATGTCCAGAACGGTCCCTTAGAACAGCTAGAAATAATAGAGATGATGGCTCTGAAATGTTAAATGTAACTCCTCAATTTCAAAGTTATATAGCTAAAAAACTATCAAACATTTTAGAGAAACAGATTGAAGAAAGCTTAGGGGTGCAACAGAATGTTAAAGAGTGTAAAAAAAGTAAAGAAAAGGATGGTATAAAATTGCTAAGTAATTCTACAAAAACTGTTACGGTTGGAGACAAAGCCAAGGAGTTGGAACGTAAACAAACCAAAATTAAAATTTGCAAAAGACCAATGAAGGAAGAAAAGAGTGCAGTTATAGATTTCAGACAAGTTGCAGTAAATCCTGAAGATATTATTAATGGGACAGAAGTAAAACATTGGTCACAATGGAGTAGATCCAAGGTTTTCAAGTATAAAAAGCTAGAGAATGGAAAATTAGAGTATATCGAGCCAGAATTTGAAAAAAATGTTAACTAAAGGAGGAAGACATTCCCAAATCTTGTAAAATACAAAATAATATATGTATGTGATATTTTATAT
>NW_020439302.1:3103042-3135341 GCF_000699045.2 Agrilus planipennis
ATAAAATATTTATTAAGAATGTAGAAAAAGAGCGTGTAAAGATTTTTTTCTATATAATAATGTAGTTAAATGATCACTGATCACTATTATAATTTGGTACAATACCTATCTATGTACAATTCATTAACTAGTTAATTAATTAAATAATCGAGGAGGTATACATAATTGCTTACAGTAAGGTAAGTACTCTTTTACAGTCTAACATTGCTACTATACCATGTATAGTAGTAGATATAGTCCGATTGAAATAATGGTAATAAAAAAAAGTTTTAACAGCCAATGGCGTTGGAGTACGTAAAGCGTTATTTAGGAAAATGTTTTCATTACAACAAATCCAACGCAGAATAAAGGACTAGAGCCAATAAGAACATAAAAATGCCCTCCAAACAGAGTTTATTTGTTTAGATTCTGAAATATGACCTTAGTCCTTTATGAGAGTTTTTTAATTCTGATGTCACTCGAACTATAGACGATATTCCACTTTATTCTTGAATTTTTGATAAAAACGATCTGAATCGTAACATAACGAGATAAAAATAAAAACTAAATGTAATGACTAAATGTAAGATTGCACAAACAACATAAAATTGGTAGGTAGATGCTGCAGTGACCTTTGCAAAATATAAAAATGATTCAAATAAAGACTAGCTTGAGTATAATGTTTTTTATTATTCTCGATAAAAGCTGATTATATCGAAGTCAATGTTCGTTCGATTAAAAGGTTCTTTTTAATTATTCACATACTTTAAATTGTTCAATTCCTACTATTTGATATTCCCTGCTAAAAAATTAATTCCTTATTAAAAAGCATTATTCATAAGGCACATTTTAAGTGATTAAACCCGAAACGAAAGTCTTATCAGATTAAACTGCTGCTAGTGAATAAACAAAAAACAAATACATATTAATTAAGAACCTTAATTAATCGAACGGTTTTGCTTTTTTAAATTTCCTAAATATTAATTATATGTTGTAAATTCGCATTTAAGAATCACGCACCCTAAAAAAATTCCTTGTCTATCTAACTTAATTTTTTTACGCATACACTAATAAAACTCGTTGTCACTACTATGCCGGCTAGAATCGTTATTCATCTTTTGAAAGTCTCCTGCACTATTAGCCATATCGCAATGGGCTATCATGTAAGCCAAATTGTTAATACTTTCGTCATACGAATCGAGATACAAATTATTATCACGGTGAGTGTTGACGTGGTGAACTGAAGAATTTTCAAAAATTAACAAAAAAAAAACAATCTCAATTTTTAGAGGTAATGATAAAAATGGATGGGGTGGTGGTAGTAAAGGAGGGAAAAGGAGGAATTATGTTGTTCACTAACGCGCAAAATAAGTAAATATATATCACCAAAAAATTTCGGTCATGTTTATTTTAAATTTAATAATATACAACTAATTAATTGTTTAATAAGTCCATTAATAAAAACCGAAAAACGAAGAAACTTTTCAACGTTCGCATAAAATTAAATTTTAACTGATTACGCAATTACTTTTCTGCTTTAACTTTTTACCAACAGCAGCTTCTGTGTTTTCTTTTAGTAAAACATATTTTTCAGTAACGGCTTTACTGGTACTTGCAGCTTTCAAGTCTTCTTGTCCAATATCCTGGGCTTGTCTTAACAAATATTCCTTAAACAATTTATTTTTATTATCTTCATCTTTCTTATGACCAGTTTCCTTTTGAATTTCCCTATTTTTGGGCCAACGTTTTCTTAATTCTTTTTTAGTTGCTTTTCCTTTGTATGTCTTGGATGCTAAAAGCTTTTTCGCCTTTAATTTTTGTAGTTTGTTTGCCATTCTTTCGGCCCTATAAAATTTTGCTCGTTCCCTAATACACAGGGATCTGTTTCTAGAAGCTTTGGAGTCCAATTTGGGACTGAACCGTTTTTTAAAATGCTTCGAATCGATTTTTGATACCGTTTTCCCTCCAATACATTCATCAGAAGATAGGGACAAAATTATTTTATTTTCAAAAGATGTTACTTTAGGGCTTTCGTCTGAATTCATTTGAGCTTTATTAGAATCTTCAGGAACGTCATTGCAAATCAACGAAGATTCTGTCGATGTATGAATTAAGTTTGCCTTGCAAGATGATAGTTCTATTTCTGTTTTCTCTTCTTGATGGACATTTTCTTCTTTTTCTTCAGTTATTTTCTCATTAACTTCAATATTCGTTTTCTTACTTTCTTTATAATCAAAACATATATCTTCATTTTCTACGATGCTTTCAATATTACTGTTTGTGCTACTCTCTTGCACGCTTTTAAAATCTTCGTCTTCTTTGTTGAGTTCGTTATTCTGACAACTTTGAAAGGATTGAATGGTTTGATAGCTCTCTGCAAGTTCATTCGTTAATGTATGGTTTGAAATAATCGAGGCCGAATTTATTACATCGCTATTATGAATCGTTTTTTCAAACCAGGACGATCCGATTTCTTTTTGTGGAGACTTGTGTTTGTTAGAATGCTTCTTCTTTCGTTGTTTTGCGTATACAACTTTAACAGCATTTTCTTTCTGTAGTACCTGACTGCTTGTGTTTAAAGAAAGGAAACTTCCGACTACAGAACTATTATTTCCGCTTTCTTCAATCCTTTCAGAGTTTAAATAATGTTCGTTAGATAGTCTTGTGGATTTTATTTCAACTGGTGAAAAAGTAGATCGTGTTAGAGTAATTGGTTTTGTTTTTGTGTCAGTTTTGGCTGTCGTGACTCCAGAAAACAAATTCATGGATTCTGGAAGATCAGAAGCTGTCAGTCTGGAATTGCAGGTAGTCACCAACAACTCGACGTAATGGGCCAAAGATTTAAGACAATCCGTATCCCGGAGGTCCGTTAAACTATTCTTGATTGAGTTCTTGTACATAGTTTCCTGATGGGATTCGGAAGGAGCTTCCAGTTTAGAAACGTCTGTCGGTCTTTTGCCTTTAAAGGGCAACCGTGGGGTGATATTTTTGCGTGGCCTCGTGGCATCATCGTTCGCTTCCATCTTGTACACATCATCAACGCGAAGAATTTCGTCATTGCTAAAAGATTCTAGGACTTTGAGGTAAGCGTTACCATGCGAAACTACGTCTTCCAAACTGTCGTAGGATGAAGACGGTAATCGAAAGTCTATTGACGATACAGATTTTGAAAAGTCTTCTAAAGATTCGTTGCTAGTGATCTCTGAAATATGCTGTTTGAATGGAAAGCTGACAACGTTATGAGATTCGTCAGATTTGATGAGCATTTCAAGAAATTTCCTAGGCACTATTACAGTGTCGTTGTCATTTCTGGTAAGACTTGAACAAGATTTAATTTCATCAGTTTTGGTCGGCTCTATAGATTTTTCACAGATTTCTAGCAATTTATATTCTGGTTCCTCTTCTACTTTTTGTTCCATGGACGGTCCTTCCCCAAAAGGATGGTATTTAATTACCAAAGTGCTTAGTTCTTCTTCACTACGAACATCTTCTTGTTTCAGTTCTTCATTGACATACAATTCCAATTCTTTAGCGTTATTGGTAGTACAATCTTCTGTGTTAAGTGATAATTCACTCGCTTTTATTCCAAACTTATTGTGAATTTTGTTCATCAATTCGTTTTGATTAGAAAATTTTTCGACCATTTCGTTTGTTGTTTTTAAAGCTGCTATCTTGGAACGAAGATGCATGATTTTGTCTAAAGTTTCGTCGCTCGTTTTCCTATTCACGTATTTGCTGGTAAAGTTGTCGGACGTGTCACGGGCCCATCTGTCAGCAAGGTGTTTTAACAAAACGTGTTTGAGGCACTTGTCAATGGCTGTGCCACTACGACTCAATTTTTCAGATAGTGTTTCATAAAAACTGTCAGGTTTGTTTTCGCCCAGGTTCAAGTCTGTCAGTAAACGTTTCAGGTGTTCGGGTTTATTCAACGAGACAGTACTTTGGGGTCGTTCGGGGGCCCTTTTCGGATGTCTACTACGTACACCTCGATTAACGGACATGTGCGATCGAGATCTGTGAAGATTTATAACATTCGTCGTTTGGCAACAGTTGGGGTCTTCGTTATCATTAACTCGTTGGTCGAATATTGAGGGTACATTGTCATACCTCGTGTTCCTAATCATTGATTCCTCTTCGAGAAGTTTTCTTTTAAGCGATTTTTGTTTTTCGTTTTCGGGGGGCGCCTTTTTCACCCCTGAGATGCGTGTTCTTGGACGTCTATTACCGTAGAAGCATTTGAAATCGTAAGAAGCACTGTTAGTCCGGGTTTCCGCCCTCGCTTCTGCCCGAAGGATTTGACAATGAAAGTAGTCGGGGTTCTGGAGGAGGGACATTTTCGTTTGGGACGCGTTGTCGCGAGTTTTAATTGATGATCGTTTTATTTCGATTACGTGTCGAATTAGGTAACTATCTTCCGAAGGACTGGGGTCAGTAGCAAGTTCGGAGAAAATATTGGCTGGGAAATGGGGACAGGCATTAGGATTTAGGACGGACAATACGGGAAGGAGAAATAAATAGATATGTAAAAATTAATACCTTTATCTCCTATCGAGTTGTGGTTCGTCACTTTTTGCTGTTGCAACTGCTGCTTGGGGTAACTGGCTAAGATGACGGCCAAACACTGGGCAACGTTGCTATTGGGGGCACAGCACAGGGCGGGCGTCATGCCGCTCGAGTCCACCACCAATACGGATGCACCTTTATCGATCAATTGCCTCGTGACCTCTACGAGACCGTTCCTTGCAGACAAATGTAACGCTCTAAACAAACGAGATCGTGAATATCGTTTATAATTGCTTCATTAAAACAATTTATTAAGAATAAATGTATAAAACTAACTAATTACATTATTAATTACTTACGTTTTTCTGTCGTTATTAATCATATTGATTACATCTTGATCATTTATGTGTTCCAGGAGCAGTAACGCCGCGTGACTGTGCTTTTTAAGGCAGGCCAAGTGCAGCGCAGTGTTTCCATTATTATCATACAGCGTCACGTCCGCTTTATACGATATTAAAACGTCTAAAATCATATGCAAATGTTAATTGAGAAAAATTGTAATCGAAAAATGAGACTTGTTCCTTTTTTATTAATTTTTGGAGCTGCCATTAGGCAATTAATATTTATAAAGTTATTCCTAATAGTAGAGAATAATAATTCACCTATAACATGAGTCTGTCCATTTTGGGCGGCAGCAATCAACGGCGTTCGTCCTTCAGCATCCTGATAATTAATTTCAGCGCCCTTTTCCAACAAGTACTTGGCACACTCGGTGTGGCCGTGTAGGGCCGCGATGTGTAAAGGCGTACGGTTCCTTGCGTCCTTCAATAACACCGATTCTGTCCCGTAACAATTACACAATAGTTCAATGCACTTTTCAGAACCAGAAAAACTATTAAAAAAAAAACAAATAAATAATAATTACGGTATTACAAAATAAAAAGGAATGAAACGTACGCTGCACAATGTACAGGAGAGAAAGGGTTGCCCTTCATATTTTCGAATATTTTTTTTCCAAGGAGGAAGTCAACACAATCTGCATGACCTTTAAAGGGGAAAAACAAAAATCAAATTACCAAAAATGAAAACAAATAAATAAATACTGACCATTATAGCAAGCCCAGTGTAATGCTGAACAGTCTTGTTTGTCTAAAAGGGTTAAAACGTTGGGATCTGTGTAGCAGACGACGGTTTTAAGACAGGGTAGGTTACCACAGGCCGCAGCTAAATGGAAGACTGTTTTACCGTTAACGTCCACTTGTTTTAAGTCAGCCCCTTTCGAAATTAACAGCTGAACCGCGTTATTTTGACTATTAACCACCTATTTCGTTTTTTAAATAATAATTAACAATAAAATTGTACAGAATTAAACCCTAAAAAGATAGACTTACAGCTCTAAAAAGAGAAGACCTATTATCACCATCAACTATATTAGGATCTGCACCGGATTTCAAGAGGTTCAGGGCGCAGTCCGTATGTCCCCCTAACACAGCCAACATTAACGGGGTCCTTTGTAAACTAAAAAACGAAAAAAAAAAATATTACAACGAATACTTTATTATTACTGATATGCACCTGTCAGACATGTTGATAACAGACTTATCCTCAGTGTTGTCCAGCAACAGAGCCAGACAGTGCATGTGTCCGTTTTTTGCGCTATAGTGCACCGGATTCATGCTGTAAATGTTATCACAGATGGCGACTTTCGAACCGAAACGCAACAGCATTTGAACGCAATGCGTGTATCCCTCTCTGGCTGCGATAAGCAATGGAGTGCTGCCGTGCTCGGTTCGCACATTTGTGTCGTGGAAGTAAGGTAAGAGCATGCTCAAAATGTCCAAGCTACCGCTGACAGCCTAAAACAGGAATAGACAAAATTCTACGACTTTTAAATACTTTTTTTATAGCTGCATCTCCTCATTACGCCCAGTAAGTAAAAAAGGTGCAAATATCACAATAATTAAGTTACTATGGTGTTAAATGTAAACTTTTTATTTATTATCCCCCCCGTCAATTAAAATGGGACTTACAGCTAAATGAAGAGGTGTAGTGAGGGGCATGTCTGCTCCGTGCATGATGAAATTACTCCCAACAGCAGAAAGCAAATATTCCACGGCCTTGTAATTATTTCCAGCGACTGCATAGTGTATTGGGGTAAATCCGTTATTGTCTTTCATCTTGGGATCAGCCTTGTGTTCTATTAGGTATTTAACGCATCTAAAAAAAAGTACAAACAAATTTAAAAATGTCATTACGATTTGGTATTTTTATTATTACTCACTTTTCTTCTTGGTTATAGACGGCTGCAAAATGTAAGGCAGAGCAGCCCTCCTCGTCTTTAAGATTAACAGAACTGCCTAGGCCCACGAGAGTAAAAACGCATGGGTAACGACCCTGCACCGCGGCATAATGTAAGGGTGTTCTTCCCTTTTTGTCTACCAACTGGAATTTCGCTCCGTTACTTACTAATAAATCGAGACACTCCACAGATCTGAAGAATTATGAAAAACATATTCTAATATGTATATTCTATTAATATTAATAAAGGGGTCCATACCCTTTATAGGCAGCGCAATGCGTCGCCGTTTTCCCCGTGTCATCCTGTGCATTTATGTCCACTCCTGCTTGCAGGAATTTCCTGCAGCATTCCACAAACCCCGAAAGACAACACATGTGTAACGGGGTCATTCCTTCGTATCTGCAAATACTGTGAAATGTGAAAATTCAGAAAGATGGGGACATTACAATACTCACCCTTTTTTATTTGGATCTGCACCATGGGACAAAAGCGTATTCGCCAAGAGATCGTGACCGTACTGAGCTGCTATATGTAGGGCCGTACATCCGTTCTTGTCTGTAGTATCCACAACAGCTCCTAAAATAAGTAACAAAATTTTAAAGTAGTCTTGAGCAAATCTATTCATTTCAAGCGCTGAAATTTATTAATTAAATTTTTTTATTCTCTAGCTCTCCCTTTCACTCTTACCTTTGTCAATGAGCGTCTTGCTCCTCGTGAAACGACCATGAAGCGCCGTCATGTGTAAAGGAGTCCTGCCGTCCAAACTTTGTCTGTTAATGTTCACCTTCAGTTCCAAAAGATAATTGAGGCATTCTACGCCGTGAGTACTTGCTGCTGCAATATGCAGAGGCGCCTGTCCCTTATAATTGGTAGCATCTGGGTCTGCATTGAATGCTACAAGCTCCTGGCAGACCTGAAGGTGTCCGTTCATGCACGCGATGTGCAAGGGCGTATTCCCATACGCGTTACGACATTCAGTGAAGGCCCCATGATTCAACAGAAGACGGCAGGCATTAAACATTCCTAATAATGCAATAAAACCATTATAATAGCAGTTTGAAAGAAGATTTTTATGTAGTAAAGAGTTTAAATTTTGTTTATAGACTTACCACTAGCTGCTGCAACATGCAAGGCAGTGTACTGGTTTCGGTCTTTAGCATTAATGTCAGCACCATGTCTTATAAGTAACTCCAAAGTATCTACATGGCCCATATAAGCTGCTAAGTGTATAGGCCTATAAAACAATCGATATTACTATATGTAAACAATTAAAATCTTACTTTCCACACATAATTAAACTTCTTACCTACAGTCTTTTTTATCACAGGCATTAATGATGCACCCTTTTGAGATAAGTAAGTCTACAATGTCATTGTGACCATTCATAGCAGCATGATGCAAGGCAGTCCTGCCTGATCTGTCAGTCACATTTATGTTAGGCACCACCTCCAACAACTGCACCACACACTTGTAAGCATTATTTGCAGCAGCAATGTGCAGTGGTGTCTGCCACTGTCTATCTCTGGCTGTAACATCTGCCTGATATCGTAGTAAAACATAAACAGTTGCCTTAAAATAAAAAAATACCATAACTACAATAAAGTAATATTACTAAACAAAAAACTACATACTCCTGAACCTGTACAACAGGCTCTATGTAACGGAGTCAACCATTTGTTATCTTTACAATTAACTCTAGCTCCATGTTGTAGTAACAATTCTGTGATATTAGGATCACCTATAAAAGCTGCTGCATGTAAAGGACTGCGTTTTTCAATATCTACAAGACATCAATAATATTCATTCATCACTGTTATGAGCATTTTGTTTTATATTATTTATTACCTAAGCAATTGACATCGTGCTTGTTCTCTAAAATGGTCTTTACGTTTTCCAATTCTCCAGCAATTATAGCTTGTACTAGAGGCGGCTAAAAAATAATAACAAATTATAATTTAAAAAATGGGAGATCATAACCTCGAAATTAATTAGTAATAGTACACGAACCTGTTCTTCCAATTGTAAAATGACCATTTTTCAATAACAATTTAACCAAAAATAAGCTAAATTTGGAACGAAATTAAATATTTAGCACATAATAGAAAAATTACAATC
This sequence comes from Agrilus planipennis, assembly GCF_000699045.2. NCBI lineage: Eukaryota > Metazoa > Arthropoda > Insecta > Coleoptera > Buprestidae > Agrilus > Agrilus planipennis. The sequence goes on from NW_020439302.1 coordinate 3,111,939, forward strand.
CTAAAACAAAAGTCAAAATAAGGGAGAAAACACGATAATACGAATACCAACGTTTGAAACAAAAAATAAATTACTTTAGCAAACATGAATCACGAAAAGAGTTGCACTCAGTTTAATGATTACGAACTGAGTAGATTTCTCGGATCAGTAATCCAAATACGCACAAAGTGAAAATAAATAACTTTTTATTTTGCAAATAAAACTATATAAGTATTTTAATGTGTATTTTTATTGCATGTAGATAAGAAAATTTAGATAAAAACAACTTTTACACAGAAATAATAAATATGTAAAATGTAAAGGCACTTACTATAATTTAGTTATCTACATATTAGCAAAGGCATTTGGATTCTGGTTTTCCAAAAACTCTGTTGCAGACAATTTCTTTGTCAACACGTTATTTACTAAAGAAAATAAATAAATAATAATTAATAATGCAAAATAATGGATTTATTATTGACTTACACATTACGGCTTCCCTATTTTGTTTTTCAAGCTCCCTAAGTTTTTCATTTGCCTTTTCCAATTGCCTCTTTAATTTACTTATTTCTTCCTGCGAATATGTTTTCTTATAACTGGTAAATTCCTTACATAAATTGTTTAACTTTGATTGCTGCTGTTCAATAATTAATTCTTTCGATTGAAGTTGCTCTTTAAGATTGTCACACTGTCAAATAAAAAGTATTTTACAGGAAAATTGTTTTATTTTCGTCTTTCCTTTTACCTCTTTCGATATGTTATCATAATGATAATTGAAATTGACCAACATTTGATTTGCCTGGACCAAATCTTTGGCAATTTCGTCGTTTATTTGAGATTTTTGAGCTATTATTTTAGTTGCTTCTTTCATATCCTTTTCAAGTTCCCCCTAAAAAAGATATTTTTCCTCAAAAAGTTCTTTAGTTATGGACCAACCAATAAAGGAATAATTAATTAGCTGTTGGCTTACATTTTTCTTTTCTAGTTCCTCTAAAAGTCTGTTTTTTTGGTCTATTGCCCATTTTAAGTCTAAGGAGTCCTTTTCCATCTTTGCTTTGTCTGAATTTAATTTTATTATTTCGGTTTTAAGTTCATTTATTGTTGAATGATTTTTTTCATTTTCTAGCTTCATATTTTGCATGCCTTGTAAAAGTTGCGCATCCGACTCATGCTTTAAAAGAATTTCATTATCAAGTCTTTCAACATGAGAGAGCATTCTTGTAACTTTTTTCATAAGATGTTGAATTTCCATGTTAAGCTTCTTTTCAATGACATTTTGTTCTTTAAGGGCCACGGTGTATATGCTGTCCAATTGCTAATCAAAATTAAAAAGCTAATTAGATAGTATCATTTTTAATTTAAAATGACACAAATACCTGATAGAACTCTTTTTCCAACGAGTTCTTTTTAGTACAAATATCTTTAACAGCTGCATCTTTTGTAGCAATTTCTCTTCGTAGACTGTGTATTTCTTTCAAAAGGTATTCATGTTTTTCCTTAAAAATTAGTTTAGAAATGTTCTTCATTCACATTTTAAATAGATTTGTTACCTTCAGACTTGTAATACAATTTGCCATTTCATTTATTATTTCCCTAGGATCTGTCAACTTCAAATCAATTACCAAAAACACTACACACTTTATTTTTGATTTACCATAAAATATTAATTGACATTTTTCATTTTCAACCTCTAACTTAACAAACCTAAAAAATAACAGGTTTAAACTGGAAATTAAGTCAGTAATTACACATATACGTTTCTTTTGATGAAATTTCTTTTAATAGTTCCACAATTTGAAATCGTATTTCATCAAAATGTATTTCTAAAGACTGTTCTGATTTCATTTTCTCAAAAGTATAGGAATCGATGATAGCTTCGTAATTGAAGAAATAATCATGTATTTCTTTAATCTTCACTGCCTATATTAAAAGTAATAACAAATTTTTGTTAACAAACTGATAAATGAATTTTAACTTCTACACTTACAACAGCACCGTCCAAAGAAACTAATGTAATACAAACTGTTTTTAATTCACTTAGACCATTACTAAAAAACACGTCTATTGAATGAGTTTTATTATATATAACTGATCCAGGGCCATAATAATCACAAGTTTTCTTAATAAAATTGTTATTCGACATTTTTTTAATGTTTAATAACGAAAACAGTACACATTTTTAAATTATGACAGTTTAGAGTTTAAGCAAGGGCTTTTGAACTATTTGCGTATCAATGATTTGTAGTTCAAATGTTCACCTAAGTTTAACTTCAAGGCTAATTGAACAGTCAATTCAACCCATAGATTGATTCACTTTAACCTATAATTTTTGAATGTCATATTATCACACTTTTTCAATCTATTAAAGAGTTATTAGTTAATTTTCCAGAAAATTAACAGAATGACGCTACAGCCTGATTTATTATTAACATCTTGCCAAGTTTCTCAGCAGTGGACTGCATGTTTTTGGGATTATACATCAGGAAATTCGATTCAGGCTTACAAAGGAGGGGGTGTTGCGGCTCCAAACACTGCTAATCTAATTGGCAACGATTTCATTATCACAGGGGAGTCTACGAAACCTCTACTCCACATTTGGCCAGTGAACAGTCAAGAACAGTTAAAAAATCAAAAGCTTATTTTACCAGAACGAGCTAGTGCTGTTAGTGTTTGCCCTTACAATACTTTCTTATCTGCAGGCATAGGATCAAAACTGTATATTTGGCAGATATCATCAGGGAAGTTGCTGTGTGTCCAACAAAAACATTTGCAACCTATAACATGCATTAGATTTGTTGATAATGACTTTTTGATAACAGGTGGGCAAGATGGTATGTTGATAGTGTACAATCTTGGCAGTTTAGTTAGTTTACAAAGCAACATTTTGCCCCAAAGTGAAGTTGGACAAACAGAACCTTTATATTCTAAATTGGACCATAGCTTGCCCATAACAGATATACATGTGGGAAACTTTGGTGTTAAATCAAGAATTGTGAGTGTTTCTATCGATCAAACCTGCAAGATTTACAATTTAGTTGATGGAGGGCTGTTGCTGACCATAGTTTTTGATAATCCTTTGACTGCTGTTGTTGTGGATATTGCATTTTGGAATATCTATGTAGGAAGCAATTTTGGAGATTTGATTCACTTTGATTTGCGAAATCCTCCAAGAACTGCACAGTTTCACATTAGTAAAAGTGACAAAAATTTGTCAAGTTTTGTGGGGCATACAAAAAAGATCAATTGCCTTTCACTGAATTTAAACGGAGAAGTTCTTGCTTCAGGATCAGAGGATTGTCAGGTATTAATATGGGAAGTAAAAAGCAGGCAAATAATTAGAAAATTGGAACACAAAGGTTCTATTACAAATATCTCATTTGTAATGAAACACCAAAATATATTCAGTCAAAACTTTAAACCTTTGTTTATTGTGAAAGCTTTGGAAAGAAGTTTGGATTTTGCAAGCGAAAAATTAATTGTTCCTGTAATTCAGAATGAAAAAATCGAATTTAATGATGAAGAAAATGATTCAAATAAGCAGTCTGGAGTAAACCAAACAATTGCTGAATTAGAAGCAGAATTATCAAAGGCAAATGTTGTTAATAAGCAATTGTATGATGGTATGATTAAACTTATAAAGAAATATAATAATGTTAATTAAACATTGTTATAATTTTTTTTATAAGAAATAAAATAGTTAAAATACGTTTCTCTTNAATGGTTCTAATTTTATCTAAAAACTAACATTCCTACTTATAATTATAATGTGATAATATATACAGTTATTGGTAATAGTACAAGAACAGGAACAAGATTGTACAGCCTCTTAGTATTTTCTAAAGTCTAGATCACAGACAGAATCGTACGTTTTTTCTTTTTCAATTTAAATTCACAATCACAAATCACTCTAGACACTTGATAATGTTAACAGCATATTATTTATGCTAGACCACCGTATACCGTGAACAAACAAAGGATTGAAAGTTCAAAGTAATTTAAATAATTTATATTTTAAAGTATTAATTAACATGGCGGTAAGTTTTTGTAATAATTAAGTAATATTTTCTAAGATTATCTTTACAAAATTGCATGTACTTTCTTGTAAATTTATAAAAGAAACATATCCTAACCTCGAAAATAAATCGTGTCGTTTTTAACTGCTGTTTTTGTTATTTTAGGCCGCAGCAGCAGCCAAAGTGCAAGAAGTACGTGAGATTACACGTATAGAACGTATCGGAGCACATTCACATATAAGAGGATTAGGACTCGATGACAGTCTCGAAGCCCGTCAGGTAATTTCCAGACAAAGAAATGTAGCAATTATTAGACAAATAATTAATACGAATTTTTAGGTTTCTCAGGGTATGGTGGGACAGCTGTCTGCTAGAAGAGCTGTAGGCATTGTATTGCAAATGGTCAGAGAAGGTCGTATTGCAGGAAGAGCTGTTCTTCTAGCAGGGCAGCCAGGTTAGTTTGAGTATTACATTATCCAATTAATTAATATTAATTAGTCTTCTTTTTCAAACAGGTACTGGAAAAACTGCAATTGCAACAGCATTAGCTGCAGCTTTGGGTATCGACACTCCCTTTACTAGCATGGCTGGATCTGAAATTTATTCCCTTGAAATGGGTAAAACTGAGGCCCTTACTCAAGCCATTAGGAAAAGCATTGGTGTCAGGATAAAGTAAGAAGAATTTCAATTAATTGCACAAATGTAATTAACTTGGGTATCTTATTTTTAAGGGAAGAAAGTGAAATTATTGAGGGTGAAGTTGTAGAAGTTCAAATAGAAAGACCTGCCACAGGTGTCGGGAGTAAAGTTGGAAAATTGATTTTGAAGACTACTGACATGGAAACTGTTTATGATCTTGGCGGTAAAATGATTGACAGTATTATGAAAGAAAAAGTACAGGCGGGAGATGTTATTACAATTGACAAGGCAACAGGTAATAGGTTTGGCGGACATTTGACTTTTTTGTACTCAGTACTGTTGTTTTGTCAGGGAAAATCAGCCGTTTGGGTCGTTCTTTTACCAGGGCAAGGGACTATGATGCTACAGGACAGCAGACTCGTTTTGTGCAGTGTCCAGAGGGGGAATTACAGAAGAGAAAAGAAGTTGTACATACAGTTACTTTACACGAAATCGACGTTATAAATAGTCGAACCCATGGATTTTTAGCTCTATTTTCAGGTAAAAATATTTATTAAAACTTTAATATTTAATATGTATCTTCAGTAAATTGCATTTTATGTCTATTCAGGCGACACTGGAGAAATAAAGGCCGAAGTTCGCGAGCAAATTAACGGAAAGGTGGCCGAGTGGCGCGAGGAAGGAAAAGCAGAAATTATTCCTGGAGTGTTGTTTATAGATGAAGTAAATAATTAAATGCTCATTGTTTTTGTAAATCATTATTTTTTTCTGCTTTTTCAGGTTCACATGCTTGACATTGAGTGCTTTTCATTCTTAAACAGAGCCTTAGAGAACGAAATGTCCCCAATAGTGATAATGGCAACAAACAGGGGAATCACGCGAATACGGGGAACGAATTACAAATCTCCTCATGGGATTCCCCTAGATCTTCTCGATCGTATGATAATCGTACCAACCGTGCCATACAATGAAAAAGAATTAAAAGAAATTTTAAGGTATATTACGTGTATCATTTAATTAATTAACTAATAATTACTTTCAATATGTCTCTTTATTGTAGCATTCGTTGTGAAGAAGAGGACTGTCAAATGTCTGACGATGCTTTGGTCGTGTTGACGCGTATTTGTACCGAAACGTCGTTGCGTTACGCCATTCAGTTGATAACGACGTCTAGTTTGATAGCGCGCAAGAGAAAAGCGGTCGAGGTAGGGGTTGAAGATGTTAAAAGAGCCTACACATTGTTCTTGGACGAGGCGAGGTCGATACAGTACCTGAGGGAGTACCAGAAAGAATTCATGTTCGACGAAACAGGTAAGAGATAAATTATAATTTGGTCATTATTTGTTTTTTTTTTTTAATAACTGCAATTTTTATGCAGACGAACCCGCGGAAATGGATGTGAGTTGAGAGATTGAGATAATGGAGGATGATGGGGGACGATATTGATTACTTTATTTTACTTATTATCTTCGTTATAATTTGCGCGATTTTGATTTTTAAGTAATTACATTTCATACTATAAACAATAAAAGATAAAGCGTTTTTTTTTTTTTGGTATTGCTCTTTTAATACGTTTTATGTAGGACAATATCACAATATTACTGTAAAATTGACAAACAATAATAAATAACAGCAACTCAAATGTTCGTTTACGAATAAAATAACATAATGAAGAACAGAAACAGATATAACAATAAGGGGATGTGTGGTAGATAACGTTAATGATAATAATGGTTCTAATTTTATCTAAAAACTAACATTCCTACTTATAATTATAATGTGATAATATATACAGTTATTGGTAATAGTACAAGAACAGGAACAAGATTGTACAGCCTCTTAGTATTTTCTAAAGTCTAGATCACAGACAGAATCGTACGTTTTTTCTTTTTCAATTTAAATTCACAATCACAAATCACTCTAGACACTTGATAATGTTAACAGCATATTATTTATGCTAGACCACCGTATACCGTGAACAAACAAAACCTTCGGTTATAGAAACGAATCTTTATTACTTCTGCAGACTAAAAGGAGTAAAACTGAAAAACTAGGAAAAAAGCCATTCCATTATGCAAGAAATAATTTTTGATTTCTTTGGTAAGAAGTGATATTTCTTGCTAATTGTATGTGTTGTTTTTTGTTCACATTATCGAGTGTCTCTTGTAATTTGTTAACAAAGTAAATGCAACACTAAAGAAAATTATACTGTTTGGTCGTGGAAATAATTTTTTTGGAAAAATGAAGTTAAAATTTAAAGAAACAAGTAAATAAGTTTTCAATCGCTTAAGTATTTACGATAATACACGACTTTCGATGACGCATACACACGGTGTATATATATAATTTTATATTAAATCTTATTAAAGCATTGGTCAGATGTTTTCCACCTCGTAATTATAAAAACAGGGTGAAAAATGAAATAAAATTACACGCGCTAACACTCGCTATCCTTCTTGTTGTTGTTTGACATAAGTGCGGTGTTTGGGTCCGATTCTTTCTCGTCCTTCTCGTCGTCCTCTATTTCGTCCTTTTCGTCGTTTATTGGGATGGAAGTGATGTTGGCATTGTAAAAGGTGTTCATCTCGACGACCTGGGGGTTTAACACGCCTGCGTTGGCGTCTTCAATAGCTCTCCTAAGCTCCTTCAGTCCAACCACTCCGATTAGTTTCCCTATTGCCGTTACGTAAGCAATGTTTATTCCCACCATCGAAAATAGGGAGTGAACTTTGAGGAGAGAGGTCCTCTCGACCAGTTGGAAGGGGGCTGGGTCAATGTGGCATTTGCAAAAATCAACTGGGAATTGCATCTGTTCTTCTTCCCAAGCCTTTTGGTCTTCAGGGGTCATGTCACAAACTCTTTCGTTGGGCTGAAAAAAAAGAAATTAAATTTATTTTCGGCGAACGAATTTATTATTTTATTAATTTATTTTTAAGATTATATTCAAACCGATTTAGATGAAAATGTGTGCTTTGTACTTACAAGTTGAACTTTTTTCAACGAAGTGGGGCTTGTAGGAACGATTATGGCCCCATTTTCGCCACTTAAAACAGCCATACTGTCACTGTTGTCAACGTCTTGTAGTTGCGTCGATTTTCTATGAAAAGAAAATTATTAAAGACAATAGGAACTTGATAGTTGATTTATTACTACCTGAAAATATTTTCGAAGGCCAATCGTAGTCTACTTTCTGCCCCAGTGACTGTGGTATAGGGGGTGCATCCAGGGCTATGCGATGTCAGAGGGTTGAATCCCCTTAAAGTAAACGAATTTGTCTTTTTGAGAATCGATTTTTTGGGCTGACTTCCGTAAACTGGGTTGAACATTGGCTAAATGTAATTAAAAGTAATTATTTTATTTATTTAACGAATGAGGGTTTCTTTTTCACGCACCTGGTCGACATTTAGATGATTTTCGGACATTTGTTTCATATTTAAAGCATCCACAGCCGCTGGGGATACGTGGAATCTCGATGGTCGTCTTTGCTTTTCTTCTGTTTTTTTGAGGGCCTCTTCGCGGGCCTTTTCTTGCGCCTCTTTTTGCCTTATCGCAGCGACCTAAGAAAAACATTTGCATTAAGTACAGCAATCGACTGATATTTTCTGAAAATTATTGTATAAAGCAATTAACTTTTTCATTCATAAAAAGTATCTATCTATTACAAGGAATAACTTGATTAATGGAAACACAACAGGACATGCTCGATTTGATTGAAGGAAAAACTTCTAAATAACTGTTGTTAATTGTAAATAATTGAAGAATATAATGGGCAATTTTTTTTTGTGGTAAAAAGAATAAGGAATGTGTTTGATAATTACCTGCAACCTTCTCTCCCTTCCAATATGCTTTTCTATCAGATCTATAAGTTGAAATCGTTGTACGGATCCCAGTAGAATCATGCTGTCTGGGTTGTCGACGAGAGGGAACGTTTTTAACTTTCTGTTCTCCTTCAGCAGGGATTTTAATTGCTCGTATGTCATGCTGTTGTAAATGTACTTGACTTCTCTTAACATAAAGTCTTCTACGTATACGTTGTACATTCCTGAAAAGCGAAAATAAATGAAATATAAGAAAAGGGTTAAAAAACTAAAAGGAGTAAAGATTATAAGTCACCTACTTTTGCTATCTAGATCTGGGAAGTCAGATAAGTTAGGATTGAAGAGGGGATGGAGACATAAAATACATGAATCTTTGTAGGAATTTAAAAGTGTAGGCGATTCTGTACGGGTGCGTAAGTTGGGGGGGGGGGTTGAAAAGAAATAGAATCTTTTAAGATGGGGAGGTATTAGAATGAGTAGGATAACAGAGGGCGCTATGGAAGCCAAGAAATGGGTTGGTAGGACGCCTTCTCAGACATATTAGAAACAGAAGCAGGAGTTAAGAGGGGTAAACGTCTTAAATAGTTATGGATGTGGGATATTCTGGTGTTTGGAAAATATGAGATCGATTTATGATAAGAAAAAGGAGAGAAGAACTAGTCTTAGAACTGATTACCAAATGATAAAGATGATGATGAAAGATTTGAGATGTACTTACCGCTACTGCTCGGCAGAAAGTCGGGTAAATAGGGCAACTTCTTGATAAGAATAATACTGTCGTATATACTGGGCGTTAGGAAACTGGCGACCGCGTTCGATATGAGAACGGCGATCATGATGGGAATGATGTGGGTGATTTGTCCTGTCATTTCGAAAATAATCACAGAAACTGATATTGTGTGGGTCACTGCCCCACTGAACGCCGCTGCACCCACGGTGGCGTATCCGCCGGGGATGATTTGGGCCATGTGACCTCCGTAGTTCAACCCCATGGGGAACCAGTCGTGCATTCCCTCTCCTACCATCCTACCGAGGGCCGCTCCTATCTTGAACACCGGTATAAAAATGCCACTCGGTAGTGGGATTGTGGAACATATGATCGAACCTATAAACTAATAAAAAAGAAACATTAAATAAAATAAATAAATATATGGTCGTAAGAGAACAAGACAGGCGAATTACTACCCCCATATGAGTTCATATGACTTCCCCAAAAATTAGCCCTTAATAGGTAGGAATATAAAAGTTAAAATGATTGAAATTTTTTAAAACGGTTAGATAGATGCAAATCTTAGGAAGTTGTAGGTTTTAAAAATCGAAATATTTACTCACCGTAAATACAATGTAGAGAAATAAGTTGGTGTATATTCCTGTATACGGGGATTCCCAATGTTGTATTACGTTGTGTTCTTCGACTGTCCTGTTCGCCCCTGTCCAAGTAAAGTTTGAGAATAGGCTGGTCACTTGTTCGTGCGTTGTCAGGTCGCCGGCTATAAACTGACCAAACCCGAGAGGACACGACACAGTGGTCACCAATAGGGCAACCAAACCGGGGTAAAGAAACCGACTAATTGTGAAGAAAACAAAAGAATTATGCTTTTTGCATTATCTTTGGTAGGTACAACCCTCAGGTACTTACTTTTCTTGCAGAAACGAGTTGATAAGTTTACTTTTTCGCATAAAAGTAACATACTGTCGGTGCACCCATACGTAAAAGGCCCCCCCGAGACCACTGATGGTCCTAGTAAATAAATAAAAAGTAGTTTTTTTTTTTTTAAATACTACAAATGGCGTGGTGAGCGCCATCTGTAGTACGATGCTACATTTTAGGATTACGTATGCTCCAACAAGGTCCATTTAAATATATGGATNGTTATTCCTTTTTCTTGGTTAGTGTTCGCTGCAATTCTTATCTGGCATCTCTTTTCTATGCTTACGATATTCCCTACAACGCCTGTGGTGAGTAAAAATAGGCATTCTGCTAAGTTGAAAGAAGAAAGTAGATGCGACAGTTTTATTACAGACCATGCCAAATTTGAACGTTTCAACTATATGTAGGTATGTCCGGGGTACCGAATATCAAATACTAAGATCTATTACAAAAAAGATGTATCTATTATGTACAACGTATTAATAAATAATTAAAACATTTAAGCAATGATATGCAATAATTGAAAATATTGATCAGTAACATATTAATAGTCGAAATAATTAAGCAAAAACACGATAATAGTTCATGAAAAATATTGACGAATAATAATTGAAGTGATTATTAGAAGGTACGCTAATTAATTGAAAATGTCAACCTGTAATATATACATTTATGTATGTAATCGAAATAATTGAGAACAAAAAAATATGCTACTCATAGTAATATATTATAGTAATTATTGTAGTCTCGAACAAATCTAACGCGAAGTTTTAAAATCTTTTAATCGTAATGATAAAGTGCATAGTATAGGAATATACAACTGATAAGAACCATACATTAAGGTGAATTAATTTTTGAATTTAACTAACACAGACAACTTCAAAATAATGAGAAAAAACTGTTGCTGCTGTCTTGCCCTCGTCGGGAATCGAACCCTCACGCGCCATTGCTGTCATTGATAAGAACCGTACAAAGAACTTTTTTGGTTTGAGAAATTAAAAATACAGATTTACTGCTTTCGGAATGTAGTAGATTACAAAGCATACCAAAAAATGCTGGCGATTTAGTTGGTTGTAAAACTTTTGATAGAATTATTGCATCAATAAACGCAAAGGATTTATAAATCATTTTTAAGTCACTTATTACTTATTTTAAAAAGTTGAAAGTGCGTTTGTCTGTCTTTTTATTTGTTACTCTTTCACGTCTAAATTAATGTCAATAAGAAATAGGCGAAATCCGAGATAGGTTGGTAGGACCGTATCAGGCGTTTTGATCCCCGGACGAAATATCACTGAACGAAATATCACTGACAAAATATCCCTACACAAAATATCCCCATGACAAAATATCTCCAGACTAAATAAAAATTTCATGATACGTTTTATCAGCGATCTCGCTCGCGTTGATGTTCTAAATATGCGTCAAAGATAATCGACGATCACATAAAACTAATTTTTCTATTCCTCGGGAACAGTACTTTTTTTCTGGATAAAAGGTACCCTATGTCCTTTCCTGAACCCCTGACAATATATTTACAAAATTTCATGATACAACAACTTTCGCTACTAATGTCCTGAAAGTGAGATATTCCTTCAGGGCCACGCCCCGCAGTATCGTTTTCATTTCGGGAATACCCGAACCTATAAAAAAAAATTTATTATTTATTTCATCGTGGTCATTTGATTTTTTCGTCTTTTATTATTTATATGTGTTGTTTAGGGAGATTTTATTTGATTTTCACCCTTATTATTAATTAAAAAAGTACCTATTGACTGGGGTGCCACTAAATGTGAGAATCCTGCACCGAATAAAACCAGACATACTGGCAAACTTATCCAAGAAAAATACTGGGTCACTGGGTCCACTGCTAAATCTCTGTACAACCAAATTCTCGCTAAAAAGAATTACGAATGTTATTAAGTATATAAATATGTATAAGTAAAAAATTTTTTTTGCAAGTTGAACTCGTGTTCAAATTAAATTCTGCTGAAATTGGGTGGAATTGACGTTGGTTTTGTTTGTTAAAGTTACGAATGTGGAAAGAAGGTTATGAAAGGTCAACAGGAGTGTGTTTTTCGTGTTTAGTCAGTAAAAGGGCCCGTCAAGGACGTTCGTTTGGTTCGTTGAGTAAAAAACAAACGGTTGTTCTTCGAGCGCTTGTGATATTCGGTAGTAAAAAATGTGCAAACCGGGCAATTAAACTTTACAACTGATTAAAAATGTAAACAAATGACGAAAGTTCCATTGTGACAATGTCGCGCGTCGGTTCAAGTGAAAACTGTGTGCACTTGTTTGTGGTGTGACTTTTTTAAGTGTTTGAAATAATAATTTGATAAATTACTACATTTAGTATGGATATATATATGTTTCTCAATAATTCGGTAAGTAATACACGGCTTGTTATTTAAGTATTCAATTACGTAAGTTGGTATATTACTTAGCGCTCTTTATCAGAAAGTAGTGTGGCAATATACAGTATCGGCGAAGTATTAACCGTACAGGTGGATTGAAAGATACCACGTGATAGAGAAACATAAGTTCAATAAATACAATTTAAAACTTTTGGAGGTTAGGTTCATCGGTTTATTCTGAGATATAAAAAGAAAAAATGCCGTCAAAGAAATTTGTAATTTGTATGTCCGGTGAAGTTTTTGCCTTACCTGTATAGTAAAATCTATTGCAGCGTTGTTACACATTTCTTATGTTTATATTATCAATTATTTCGTTCGAATTCTGAAACCTTATTATAAATTTGGAATTATTAATGCTAGATAGTGCTAAATACGTTGCCCGTCTATTTTTTTTTTGCAAATAAACTTTCTAATTGCGAATTTTTTCGAGTGTCTGTCAATATTTGTTGCATTACAAGAACTTGGTGCAAGGTATTTGTTTATGCACAAAATTAGCGCATTATCCATAATTTGTTCTTTATAATGGGTTTATGTGACAAAATACCTTTGTTGAGGACCATGAACTATGCGATTACGAAACGGTGATGACGTTTTTAGTTTTATGGGTTTTGACGGACAATTTTTAAAAAAGGTTTTATGTGCGCTTTTTATCGTCGAATAAGGTCGAACTTGTTTCTAAAATTAGCGACATTTTGTAAATTAGGGCTTCAATGACTGAATATTTGTACTTTTTATTATGATAGCTAGAAATATCGAAGTTGCAGTACTAATTGTTAGTACGTAGAAATTTTGGTAAAGTGACTTTTTCAATGAAGTGATACTGAAAAGGTTGGGTTGGGTTAATTTTGGTTAATTTAAGATTTCATAATTCGTTTTGATCCTTGAATTAAGGGATTATCTTTGGGGAATGTTGTGTATTTTTGTTTTTTGGTAGGTATGGGTCAATTATTTATCGACTTAGAAGAACAATACAAGAAAAACTATTTACCTTTGTTACACATCGATATTCCTTTGTCTGTAATAAAACTGGCGAATGCCATAATTACCCCTAAAATTGCAAGGAAAATCCAATCTTCTCCCAGTTTCGCAAAAGTGTGTCTCCAAATGAAACCGATAGTTTTAGCAAATTTTCCTGAAACAGAAATGGTCCCTCAGCACGATTCCTTTAAAAATACAATATTTTATATATGTAGTTGGTACCTATGCTGATTTTTTTAATTATTTTTTTACCGAAAACCAACATTTTTACGTTAAAAACGTCGCTTCCTTCAGACGTAATTTTTCAATTAAAATCTCGGAAAAACTAGATTGCGTTAAACGGCGCATTAAACTTTATAATACCGANGTAAATACTACAAATGGCGTGGTGAGCGCCATCTGTAGTACGATGCTACATTTTAGGATTACGTATGCTCCAACAAGGTCCATTTAAATACATGGATATCTACTTGCTGAAACGAACCCCGGCGTAGCTCACCTCAACGTGATGGGCACGTTACCATAATAATCGAACAAAATAATTCGAAGTGGTCTGTATTCTGTCGAAACTGCCAGATGCGGATCGCGATTTCGATCTTTTTGGATCTCATCAGCACGTCGTAGGCAGCTCCGACAGAACACAGACCAACCTTTACCTGCTGTCTGTCGGAGCTGCCTATGACGCGCTGATGAGATCCAAAAAGATCGAAATCGCGATCCGCGTCTGGCAGTTTCGACAGAATACAGACCACTTCGAATTATTTTATTTTTTTTTTTGTTAGATTATCGTTATTTTTTTTAACGTACCCTATCAAAGCAAAGACGAATAGTTCTTGGGGGTCGAACGGGAAGTCCATTTGGAAATTGGTCCTGAAAATCGCAGTCACGGTGGCCGTCTTATCAAACCAGACTGATAACAATCTGAATACTGTTGCCCCGCACACCGCCGCAAAGAAACCCCTCCAATAATTTCTAACTGCGAAATATACCGTTGTTACCTCTATACTAAACAGAACCCCTGAAATAAAATAAAATTGGTACCTTTTTTTTGTACAAGACTGTACGTACAGTGCGTATATGTACAGTGGGAGACGGTGAAAATGAACGAAAAATACATAAACCGAAAAAGTTGAAAACAGAAGAACATGTGCTGTTGTATGCGTGTTGTTCTTTTGTTTTATGAACGTAGGGTTGAATTCGGGATTATTTTATGTTGTTCTTACCCCCGACTGGCGCTGCAAAACAACTTCCCACGCCTACTGCGCAGGCTGCTGCTAGCATTTCCGTATTTCTGCTTTCGTTTTCGTAGATTCCTTTAAATCCTGTTACCAGTTTACTAAGTATTGTTGCAACGATACTGGCGATATGTACAAAAGGACCTTCTTTCCCCAAAGGTAGCCCGCTACCGAGGGTGGCAATTAACCCAACAACTTTCGCTACTAATGTCCTGAAAGTGAGATATTCCTTCAGGGCCACGCCCCGCAGTATCGTTTTCATTTCGGGAATACCCGAACCTATAAAAAAAAATTTATTATTTATTTCATCGTGGTCATTTGATTTTTTCGTCTTTTATTATTTATATGTGTTGTTTAGGGAGATTTTATTTGATTTTCACCCTTATTATTAATTAAAAAAGTACCTATTGACTGGGGTGCCACTAAATGTGAGAATCCTGCACCGAATAAAACCAGACATACTGGCAAACTTATCCAAGAAAAATACTGGGTCACTGGGTCCACTGCTAAATCTCTGTACAACCAAATTCTCGCTAAAAAGAATTACGAATGTTATTAAGTATATAAATATGTATAAGTAAAAAATTTTTTTTGCAAGTTGAACTCGTGTTCAAATTAAATTCTGCTGAAATTGGGTGGAATTGACGTTGGTTTTGTTTGTTAAAGTTACGAATGTGGAAAGAAGGTTATGAAAGGTCAACAGGAGTGTGTTTTTCGTGTTTAGTCAGTAAAAGGGCCCGTCAAGGACGTTCGTTTGGTTCGTTGAGTAAAAAACAAACGGTTGTTCTTCGAGCGCTTGTGATATTCGGTAGTAAAAAATGTGCAAACCGGGCAATTAAACTTTACAACTGATTAAAAATGTAAACAAATGACGAAAGTTCCATTGTGACAATGTCGCGCGTCGGTTCAAGTGAAAACTGTGTGCACTTGTTTGTGGTGTGACTTTTTTAAGTGTTTGAAATAATAATTTGATAAATTACTACATTTAGTATGGATATATATATGTTTCTCAATAATTCGGTAAGTAATACACGGCTTGTTATTTAAGTATTCAATTACGTAAGTTGGTATATTACTTAGCGCTCTTTATCAGAAAGTAGTGTGGCAATATACAGTATCGGCGAAGTATTAACCGTACAGGTGGATTGAAAGATACCACGTGATAGAGAAACATAAGTTCAATAAATACAATTTAAAACTTTTGGAGGTTAGGTTCATCGGTTTATCCTGAGATATAAAAAGAAAAAATGCCGTCAAAGAAATTTGTAATTTGTATGTCCGGTGAAGTTTTTGCCTTACCTGTATAGTAAAATCTATTGCAGCGTTGTTACACATTTCTTATGTTTATATTATCAATTATTTCGTTCGAATTCTGAAACCTTATTATAAATTTGGAATTATTAATGCTAGATAGTGCTAAATACGTTGCCCGTCTATTTTTTTTTTGCAAATAAACTTTCTAATTGCGAATTTTTTCGAGTGTCTGTCAATATTTGTTGCATTACAAGAACTTGGTGCAAGGTATTTGTTTATGCACAAAATTAGCGCATTATCCATAATTTGTTCTTTATAATGGGTTTATGTGACAAAATACCTTTGTTGAGGACCATGAACTATGCGATTACGAAACGGTGATGACGTTTTTAGTTTTATGGGTTTTGACGGACAATTTTTAAAAAAGGTTTTATGTGCGCTTTTTATCGTCGAATAAGGTCGAACTTGTTTCTAAAATTAGCGACATTTTGTAAATTAGGGCTTCAATGACTGAATATTTGTACTTTTTATTATGATAGCTAGAAATATCGAAGTTGCAGTACTAATTGTTAGTACGTAGAAATTTTGGTAAAGTGACTTTTTCAATGAAGTGATACTGAAAAGGTTGGGTTGGGTTAATTTTGGTTAATTTAAGATTTCATAATTCGTTTTGATCCTTGAATTAAGGGATTATCTTTGGGGAATGTTGTGTATTTTTGTTTTTTGGTAGGTATGGGTCAATTATTTATCGACTTAGAAGAACAATACAAGAAAAACTATTTACCTTTGTTACACATCGATATTCCTTTGTCTGTAATAAAACTGGCGAATGCCATAATTACCCCTAAAATTGCAAGGAAAATCCAATCTTCTCCCAGTTTCGCAAAAGTGTGTCTCCAAATGAAACCGATAGTTTTAGCAAATTTTCCTGAAACAGAAATGGTCCCTCAGCACGATTCCTTTAAAAATACAATATTTTATATATGTAGTTGGTACCTATGCTGATTTTTTTAATTATTTTTTTACCGAAAACCAACATTTTTACGTTAAAAACGTCGCTTCCTTCAGACGTAATTTTTCAATTAAAATCTCGGAAAAACTAGATTGCGTTAAACGGCGCATTAAACTTTATAATACCGAAAATTTATCCACATAATATTCGAGATTGGTCCAATATAAACAGTAACCCGTGCAATAAATAATTCTATATATTGGAACCAAAATAAATTTCATTTTAAATCCTGCGACAGACATAATTTCTTTCAATTCAAGGTGTCTTCTTTTATACCATTGGAATTGTATCTTCACTTCTTTTAGAAACTTAAAATTAGAAACTGTTAATGATAACGAAACGTTAAATTTTCAAGTTGTTGGTCAGTAATTTATCTAGAAACTATTAGACAAATGTCCTGTAAACCTGACTTATTTATTAGTAGGGTTTTACCAGCGTTGATATCCTAAATACATGTCAAAAATCATCGACGATCACATAAAACTAATTTTTCTATTCTTCGGGAACAGTATTTTTTTTCTGGATAAAAGGTACCCTATGTCCTTTCCTGAACCCCTGACAATATATTTACAAAATTTCATGATACGTTTTATCAGCGATCTCGCTCGCGTTGATGTTCTAAATATGCGTCAAAGATAATCGACGATCACATAAAACTAATTTTTCTATTCCTCGGGAACAGTATTTTTTTTCTGGATAAAAGGTACCCTATGTCCTTTCCTGAACCCCTAACAATGTATGTAGAAAATTTCAAGAAGATCGGTTGAAGAGTTTAGGCGTGAATTGGTAATAAACAAACAAACTCACATTGGAATTAATATTATATAGAATGACAGTACTTACCATGGTATCCGTGAAGTTCTTTTTTTCTGGCTTTTTCTTCCTTTAGTCTCCTCTTTTCTGCCTGTTTAAGAGCCTCTAATTTTGCGAATTCTCCCAACTGTCTACTGTATCTGCCATACATCTGAAATAAAAATATAAAAATTCTACTTTTTCAAACAAATATCGTAACTTACAGAGATGAAGATCGCGTCTAAACAGTACATTTTGATATTACTTATACGTACATACATACACACATATATTTTTATTTAAAACCTAGTGAAATAAAAATATGTATATATGTAAATATATAATATCCTATCACAGAAAGTAACAAAAATGTCGAAGCTAAAAATCTAATGGTCTTATTGAATAAGTAGATGCATAATTAATTTAGGTGGCTTAAACAGTTTACTAATTAAGTAGTTTATACTTAAAAAGCTTTTTGATATTTAACAATCGCAAAAGTGTTAGGTAGAGAATGTGCAGAATAACAACAATTATTATTGAAGTCTTAGAGGAGCATGGAAGCACGAACATCTTTCAAGCAAATTTTGCTAAAAACTATGAACAATCTAGCGCATTCGATGTTTTTATATTGTTTAAACAAATTGGAATTTCAATAAGAAAACAGCAAAAACCACTAACGTATTGTGTATCCTTGCATGAAACAAAATCATCGTAAAAACAGAACACTTACAAGAAAACCAACGAAATTTTTCCGGTAGAAGAACCAATTTGATATTATTGATTTACGTAAATTGGGATTGCGGTACAAAAGTATTATAAAAACACAAAATTTGGTAGTATCCCCATTGAAAATAAGTTTTATTTATTTATTAAAATACATATGTATGCTGAATTAGGTAGATTTTGCTAAATAATCTTACTATAACTATGACGGAAGTTAAAATTAATTTAATTTACAAGATTACTGATTATTTTTTATAAGCAATATGCGGTTACCCTCGCCGGGGATCGCACCCAGGACTTTAAACACTTATGCATGTACACACGTATGTACTTAAGGACGTTTTGTCGTTTTTGCTGTTGTCACCTCTCATAGCTTAGTGTTAAAACCATTGGTGCGTAAAGCCAGAGGTCCGGGGTTCAGTTCCCGGGGAGGATGTGACGACAGCAATAATTTTTCTCATTAATTTCTAGTAGATAAAAATTAAATAGTTTGCATACATCTATTGAAACGTTTCTTACAAATACGTCGAAATCATCATCAGGTGGCGGACATGGATAGAAAGCTTGTTCCCTTGAGTTGCCCTTCTTCGTGAGCAACTTATTGAATTCGTCCCATTCTTTGTCGATAGCATCGATATCTTCTTCGCCAAAGTGGGCTTCGGAAACTGTACTTTCCATTTTCGTAACGACTTAAGCACACAAGTTTTGTAGCACTTTTATTGCTTATTTTTTATTCACAACTGCGTCATTTACATTAAAATCATGTGATTTTTAAACCGTGTAACCTTACGAACAATTGATTAATTAATATGGTTATGGATTTGTGTAGAATGATAGACTGCACTAGTAACTTTTAATCTTATCTTTTAAAACTGGATTTAGTTTGTTTTCTTCGAAAAATGTAGATTAATTAGCGTTTATTTGAAATGTATATAAACATTAATTTATGCTATGATCATTTTTTAATAGATCTTTTGTTTTTGTCTGAAATTTTTCTTTAGAAAATCTACTTTTGTTTGTTAATAAATATAATATCAGGCCACAGTTGAACCACTAAACTTGTAGCACTGGACTGAATATGTAATGTATTGTATTTGAAGTAATAACGTCTCCGCGATTTTTTGATCTTCGTCTAGCTTACGGGAACAATAATAATAAGAAAAAGAAAGAGAATTCTATTTGATTTGACCGTCATCGCACAGCATGCAATTTTCTCATTAAAGAAAACACTTATTTCATTTAGACACTCGGCTTTAAGTTATTTCAGTTTGATTTTAGAAGAGCACATCTTTCTATGTGTTTCATACAATCTAACAAACTTACCAAAACTAAGAAAATGCATAGATACAATAAGGGCAACATTATATGGGACTGACTTTTAAATACCTGCATAAAATTTAAATATATCGATAGACCAATACTGTATGGGATCGATTTTTACATGCAGTCATAAAATATACGCGTTAAATGTAAAGTAGATTCTACTTATTACATTACGTTAATTAATTTATGGTTTACGTCGAGAAGTTTTAAAAGAAGATTGATGTAGTGTTTAAGGATAACGTTAAGTGGAATTGAGTTTTCAAGTATGATCGTTAAATTAAATACAGCAAAAATAGAATTAAAAACGATTCTATACATTCATAAACTTAGGAATTTCTAGCATTTGCAATTTACCAAAAGTGCGATCAATTTATTCTTTTTATGGATACATGTAAACTTCGGTACTCTTTAACGTAGGTACCCCGTAGTATAAAGTAGGAATGTTTTTAAATATGGTATGGTAAATTAAGCATGAAGACGTAATGTGTATTAAATATTTACAAACAATCGAATAAACGTTTGTTTTTATGAGATATCATTACAAATGGGAAAATTTTTAGTTTGCTGTTATTATTTTGAATAAAAATAAAAGAAGCGAATGAAAACTGAAAATAAATTTACCTGGCATTTAGTACAATCCTTTATTATGGTCATATTTCTATAATGACAAGACAAGACCACTTCTTTTGGAGCTAAAGGTATAAAATAAACTGTCTGCACTTTTATTTTATCCATTTTTTTTTTACTTATTTTATATTTATCATATTAATATCTAGATAAACCGTGGAATGTATTTTGAGTAATATATTATAGTAATTATTGTAGTCTCGAACAAATCTAACGCGAAGTTTTAAAATCTTTTAATCGTAATGATAAAGTGCATAGTATAGGAATATACAACTGATAAGAACCATACATTAAGGTGAATTAATTTTTGAATTTAACTAACACAGACAACTTCAAAATAATGAGAAAAAACTGTTGCTGCTGTCTTGCCCTCGTCGGGAATCGAACCCTCACGCGCCATTGCTGTCATTGATAAGAACCGTACAAAGAACTTTTTTGGTTTGAGAAATTAAAAATACAGATTTACTGCTTTCGGAATGTAGTAGATTACAAAGCATACCAAAAAATGCTGGCGATTTAGTTGGTTGTAAAACTTTTGATAGAATTATTGCATCAATAAACGCAGCGGTTGTATAAATCATTTTTAAGTCATTTATTACTTATTTTAAAAAGTTGAAAGTGCGTTTGTCTGTCTTTTTATTTGTTACTCTTTCACGTCTAAATTAATGTCAATAAGAAATAGGCGAAATCCGAGATAGGTTGGTAGGACCGTATCAGGCGTTTTGATCCCCGGACGAAATATCACTGACAAAATATCCCTACACAAAATATCCCCATGACAAAATATCTCCAGACTAAATATCACCGAACAAAAGCCCCGATAATAAATTATCGAACGGATACTCCAATAAATAATATAAAATTCATATACTTCATTTCATATATTTATTTGTATTTATTGAATAATAATAACTTTTGATTGTCAGTAATATATAAGTCATTAAATCGATAATCAAATAAATATAATAGCATATATATTGGTTCCATGATTTTTCCATGGTTCCAATAGTTATTATAAACTAGTTAAATTTACTTTATATTCTTTGATACAATAACAATTATTTGGTGTCATTTTTTTAGCACATTGATATTCAATATTAGAGCTTATAAAAATATAATATTTATAGTTACTACATTGACGACTAACAAACAAAAACCGTCACTTTT
The DNA here is from genome assembly GCF_000699045.2 of Agrilus planipennis. Classification (NCBI taxonomy): domain Eukaryota; kingdom Metazoa; phylum Arthropoda; class Insecta; order Coleoptera; family Buprestidae; genus Agrilus; species Agrilus planipennis. The sequence goes on from NW_020439302.1 coordinate 3,133,561, forward strand.
AATTATTAAATGATATCATTTTGGCAATACTTCGCAAATAGTTCAATTTATTATTCGAATCATAATTAATTCCCACTCGTTCGCGTATCATGCACCGTTTCTGCACGGCACCGCATTGCCATCGACGACGAGTACCACATTATTTGTTTAGAATACATTACAAGAAAAAAAATGAACGATCGGCTAAATCCGCCGGGGATATGCCGATGAGGGACGGGGAACGTTTTTTGGGTCGCGTTAGGCTACTGTAAGGAATGGAACGTACGATAAGGTGGCATGGCGCAAGTTTGACCGGGTTAGGTTAGGTTAGGTTAGGTTAGGTTAAGTTAGGTTAGGTTAGGTTAGCTTAGATTGCGCTGGATTGACTTGGGTTGGATTGTATTATCTTTGATCATGTGAGGTGTGGTTGGTAAGGAAGGGAACGTATGGCAAGGTAGCATGGTGCAAGTTTGACAGAGTTAGGTTAGGTTAGGTTGAATAAAATGTTGGAAAAAATTTCTTATAGGGATTTTTAGGGTGGGGGGATATTTTGTCTAGGGATATTTAGTCTGGAGATATATTGTCACGGGGACATTTTGTCACGGGGATATTTTGTCCGGTGATATTACGTCGGGGGATGAAAAATTATGGAACCGGTAGGACACCTTCCCAGAGTTGAAGGGCTAGTTAGGGATATATTAGAAGCAGAAACAGGAGTTAGGGGTAGAAGTAGATCTAGATTTTAGCTAATGAAACGAAGAAATGTAAATACATTTTCAATACACCTATTTATCAGTAATGTCTTTAAGACAAAAATTTTGTGGTTTATGTTTCCTGAATAGCACCTACATAGTTTTTCGTGTAATTTATTGAAGGAAATAAAGGTTTAAGGGATTTCAAATGTTCTTTAGAGAATTCAAATTAACATTATATAAAAAAATTTTTAAGACATTTATAGTTTAATTCTGCTATCGTAAATTTAATCGTTTTTTCCTGTTATCTTTTCCTGGCGTGTAATAATTAAAAAAAAAAGAGGTTTTTAATGCGGATTGTATTTTNCAGATAAGTCAGGACGGAAGGAGAGGTAGGGATATAAAGCGGAGGATAGCACAGGGTCGAGTCGCTTTTAATAAAAAGATGTCACTTCTATGCTCGCGAACGATTCATTTAGAAATTCGAAGAAGATTGTTGAAGGTGTATTTTTGGAGCGCGGCGCTGTACAGGTGCGAAACATAGACACTGGGCGCGCCGGTAAAAAAAAGGTTAAAAGCATTTGAAATGTGGTGTTACAGGCGAATGATGAGGAAAACGTAGATAGAGAAGGTTAGAAATGAAGAGGTATTAGAAAGAATAGGAGAACAGAGGACTCTATGAAAGTCAATAAAAAATAGATGAAATAGGTTGGTAGGACACCTTCTAATACGTGAAGGTCTAGTCAGAGACATATTAGAGGCGGAATCGGGAGTTAGGAGGGGTATAGGTAGACTTAGATTAGATTACTGTTCGCAAATAGTTAAGGATGTGGGTTGTTGTGGTTTTAAGGAAATGCGAAGATTAGCTCAGGATAGGAAAGCGTGGAGATGCGTGTCCAACCAGTCTTAGGCCTGGAAGACCTTATTATGATGAATTTTTTGTTTTAATCCTATCAGACATGCAACAAAAAAAGTTTTATCGTTCGAATATCTACCTCTGTTTTTAGCAAATTTCTAAATTAAAAAAAGAAGTACCACTAAATAAATAAGATAAAGCGATTAACCGTTTATTATTAATAATAATTAATAATCACGTTAATTAGATTGCTT
>NW_020439302.1:3136631-3137649 GCF_000699045.2 Agrilus planipennis
AGAATACAGACCACTTCGAATTATTTTATTCGATTAAGCTAACGTGCCTATCACGTTGAGGTTGGCTACGCCAGGATTCGTTTTCAGCAAGTAGATATCCACACAAGTGGACCTTGTTGAAAAATACGTAATCCTAAAATGTAGCATCGTGCTACAGATGGCGTTTACTGCGCCATTTGTAGTATTTTCTGGACGTATCTCCTTTCTTATTTCCACTTGGGGTTGTAGTCGTTTGCGGTTTTACACAAAGTAAAAAGAGATGACCAAAAAATAGTAAGCATTGCAGCGGTTAGAAGTTGCTCATAAGATTTATATCTTTAAACAAGAATCTTTCTTTTTTTCAAAATCCTGAGAATGTTGAACATTCTTTAAAGTCCAACGGTGGTAACATGCTCAAATTCTGCATGTTTGAATCTCTTTCTCTTACGCATTAGTTGGTGTAACGTTATTCCTTTTTCTTGGTTAGTGTTCGCTGCAATTCTTACCTGGCATCTCTTTTCTATGCTTACGATATTCCCTACAACGCCTGTGGTGAGTAAAAATAGGCATTCTGCTAAGTTGAAAGAAGAAAGTAGATGCGACAGTTTTATTACAGACCATGCCAAATTTGAACGTTTCAACTATATGTAGGTATGTCCGGGGTACCGAATATCAAATACTAAGATCTATTACAAAAAAGATGTATCTATTATGTACAACGTATTAATAAATAATTAAAACATTTAAGCAATGATATGCAATAATTGAAAATATTGATCAGTAACATATTAATAGTCGAAATAATTAAGCAAAAACACGATAATAGTTCATGAAAAATATTGACGAATAATAATTGAAGTGATTATTAGAAGGTACGCTAATTAATTGAAAATGTCAACCTGTAATATATACATTTATGTATGTAATCGAAATAATTGAGAACAAAAAAATATGCTACTCATAAAAAATAAACAACAATATGGTAAGAATAAAAAAAACATCTCTTTCACTAAAAATACATTGTTTATTTTCACTTGTG
>NW_020439302.1:3142628-3149351 GCF_000699045.2 Agrilus planipennis
GAAGTAATCGAAGCTGTAAATGGTTATTTTGAGGAGCTTGACGAATCAGTCTATAGAGATGGCATTAATAGACTGGAACACCGCTATGAGAAATGTATCAGCCTTGGAGGAGATTATGTTGAGAAATAAAAAAAAAAAAATTTTAAAAACCTTGTTTTTCTTGGTCAGGCCGGAAACTTATCAATCCACCCTCGTAGAGATTAAAAATTATTCACCTGTTGAATTTTACGTTTTTATTTTCAAACATATATTTGTATGTGGGTATACACATGTAAGGTTTTTGCCAATGCCAAGGTGTTGACAAGTTCACGGGCTACAAGAAAAGTAACCTTCTATTTTATTCTAGTCAATCACCGCTTCTAGTAAGTAGAAAATTAAATTTCATTCATAGTTGCGAGTGAGTATAATTAACCATATGTGTAACCTGTAATTGTACTGTGGTAATGGGTTTGTATCCGCTGGTTTTGGTCTAGCTGTCTAGCACATTTACTGATCTTAGTTTTGGTCTAATTTTTGCGAGATCGCCTCTTGTTTTGGCATATCCCGGATTCTGTACCATGACTTCTCCGACGCGCCGGTTTCTATTGTTACAATTATGCTTTTGTTTCTTTATGTTACGTTCAAAAGAAGATGGATGAAATTTTTCTTTTTTTTTATTACGCATTAGCTAAGTATACTAATATCAAAAGTCAGATAAAGAAAGTGTAACTAAAGTAGTCGTAGGTCGGCTGCTTAAAAAAATGACAATGATGGATTTGAATATTAGGTTTATAATTTAATTTGTAAAATATTTTTTTATATTACGTCAATTTTATTTCATTAGAATATAAATAAGAAAAGTAGTTTTCATTTCCTTCCAAAATATATTATATCTAATAATACCTAGTGTGCATTAAACAATTTTAACAATTTAGATATTTACAGAAATAGAAATGTTTGATCCGTACAAACCAGTTCATCATTCTAGTAGCGGATTTTACAAAAAATGTGTATTTTTCACCACAAATTAATTCATTCTTTAATTGCTATGAATTACCACATAAAACAGACGTGTTGTTATTATTTTAGATATTGTTAGGTACGCGTTGCAGTTCTAAGAAATTGTTATTTTATATGTAAATAATCTATTGAAACTTGAAAAATAATAAGGTTGCACGTGATATACCTATAGATATAATTTGTAATGGTTTTACTTGAAACAAACTAAATTGGGTTTTCAAAATATTTTACAATGTTTAAATGTAGGGGCTGATCTAACAATTCAGTTTTAATCTCTTTAAAATCATTAATAATAATTTTAATAACTGCTTTTCTATACGCATATGTTGAAAAGTAATCCACCCTACAGTCCCTATTTCTCCTCTATTTGTAAGTGTTCGTTTGTTTTCTAGAAGTAAAAGCTAGAAAATTTCTTAGCGTACCTCGTATACACATTTAATACACCCTACAGTCCCCATTTCTCCACTATTTGTAAGTGTTCGTTTGTATTCTATAAGTAAAAGCTATAAACTTTCTTATTGCACCTCGTATACACATTTAATCCACCCTACGGTCCCTATTTCTCCTCTATTTGTAAGTGTTAGTTTGTTTTCTATAAGTAAAAGCTATAAACTTTCTTATCACACCTCGTATACTCATTTAATCCACCCTACAGTCCCTATTTTTCCCTCTATTTGTAAGTGTTCGTTTGTTTTCTATAGGTAAAAGCTATAAACTTTCTTATTGCAGCTCGTATACACATTTAATCCACCCTACAGTCCCTATTTCTTCTCTATTGTTTGTATTCATTTGTTTTCTGTAACTAAGAGCTAGAAACTTTCTTATTGCACCTCGTATATACATTTGAATTCCGTAATCCAAGATTCCACGTGATTTTGATAAGTTTTTTGTAACCTTATTTCAGATGTTATTGACCATATGCATAATAAAGTTATAAACAAGTACAAACTTGATCACATGGTTGATACGGATACAAAAAAATGGACCACTGTATGGCGTACACGGTAGTAATCGATATTTAATATTTAAATAACCGCTTAGGATTAGATAAACTTGTATTTCTCTAAACTTCTAAACGAATAACTCAAAACGAACTAAAAATTGGATTAAAAAAAAAGAAAACGGTTTGGATGTATTTTTTTGTGACAAGTACGTACGCTTTTAAGAATTACAGACAGATTATATTTTTAATTAACACGTAATAAGTACTGATAATAGACATCGATAAATACTTTAAATAAGTGTTTTTCTAATAATTTATATCAATTTCGGCGACGTCTTTCAATTATTTTATCAAGTCATTCTTGTATTTAAAATATTTTTAAAGAATACAGGGTATTTGAGGTTAGGAAAAAATCAAAATGGCGGACGGTAGCCATCATCATCATCAATTATTAACCTTACCTAGAATGTTTTCTAAACAAAACTCTACGGAATTCCCTGTGGAAATTTTAAATATTAAACCGGTTGTGTTAGTTATATAACTCTGTAACACCAAAATTGAATTTTACACATCAATAGATGAAACGTTTATAGGTATGGTGTAATTAGCATTTGCGGTAATTACAACAAACGTTGTTAATTTTATTGTTTCTTTTTTGCATGTTGTAATTTATTAAAGGAAGAAGATTATTATGGTTAAAAGCAATAAAGTTTAATTATTTACAATGTTTGCAATGCATTTTAAACTAATAAAACTTAAATTGCATTTCAAGTGTATTGACGATTGTGATAAAAAATGTAAGAAAAATAAATTTTAAAATCATACTGACAATGGGTTTGCCACATGATAAGAAGTGGAAGTATCATGTGATTTTAACACTTTTATTCAATTAAGTGGTAGATAAAATATAAAAATTAATAAATACATCCTAAAGCGGTTATAATGAATGGAATGCTAATTAGTAATTACCTATGTAATTAAAGTGTCACAACGTTAGACAATATGATCAGAAAAAGTCACAAAATATTTATGGTGTGTTAGATATTATAATAAATTGTAAATAACTTGGCAGGTAAAAATTAGGTCATGTTTGCCTTTGTCTATTTTATATAATGTAAAAATCAAATGCATATAAAATTGTTCATTAAATCAACAGATAAAAGTGTAAGGTCTAAATATTGTACATTACGAGTGAAGTCATGTCAAAAATAGAAAGAAAAAGTGAATAAGTCGTAAAATTATTAAAATAATAACTAAATAGAAAACGATAAAATTAAGTTAGAATTGATGCTGACGCAAAATATTTTCGAAACTTTAGTAACTATAGCACTTACCACAGTGTTTTGGAAGCCAAGTCCCTCTTCCTCTGCTTCTATTTTACTGGAGACCATTTTGATTCCTGCTTCTTGTTTTTCTCTTGGGAACACGACGTTATTTTCTTATTAACAACTTAACATCAAGTGAGCCGATTGTTAAAACATTTGAAATCACTGAAATAACACGTGAATCGGAAAAAAGTTTGTTGTTTTATTCAATTGTCACTTAATCTACAACACCGGCTTTTGTCGACACACCGACACGGAGCACTATTTTAAAATATATGAGAAAAAAAATGTGATAAACGCGAATTTATGAATTCATTCAAAATAAAGGCGGTCTCCGCGGTCTCGTTCCAAGGTTTCCTTGATGATCAGGGCGGGAGGATCGCCATTTGCTCTTCATTTGTTGCGTGTACTATCATCACAAAAAAAAACTCCTTTTTCTTCCTTTTTTTTTTATCTGCAACACAAACGAATTTATTTATTATTATAATGAATAGTAATTTGCTTGTTCAAGGCAGCCGCGACTAGGTGTAAAATTTTATGTTCTGCAACTAATTACTCGTGCAAATAACTAACACCGTAGCGAACCGTCGATCGATAATAATCAGTGATCTACGCACTCCGATCAATTAGAACATTTTCAGATCAGCGAGAATTAGACAAATTAACATTACGTTAATAAACCGATAATCTTTCAAACAATAGCTTATTGTGAACATTTCTAATAGAATTAATCTTACAATTACTGATGACTCCGATAATACATAAATCAAGATCAATTTCAGTCTGTTTACTTTAAAATGAATACAGTAAAACGTATCTCCAAGTTTTTTCTAATTTATTAGATAGGTAATCTTGTTTGCAAGGGGGGGGGGTAGACATATACCTACCTAACAAAAAGAATTATTATTCCTACATTTTTTTGATATAGTATTCGTAAACTAAACACTTGACTCACGATTTTTGATAGGTCTAACGTAATAAAGCTTATTTTTTTTTTAATCGGTTTTTTAATTAAGGTGTGATAGGTTCAGGTTTCTCCTTCAATANGTTCTACTACGTTATTGTAATAAAATGGACAAATATTGCCCCAGGGTAGGTGAGATATCAAGTAAAAAATTATAATTACGCATGTGTTTTATCGTCGAACATGACCGAATGGATATAGATCTATTTCAATATTCAAATTGAATTACAGTATCAGTTCTAATGCGAATCACGCAAAGCGATTTACGTATGGCGTATGTGCATGTAAAATAAAACGGCAGATTTGGATTCTTTATGAAATTGTGGGAAACTTTTTCCTTTACTGTTTTTCAATAGGATATGTAGTTGTTGAGTAATAAGCAAACAAAAACTGAAACAATTGACCAATCAGAGCCCGTGTGGTGTTCTGCAAGTAGAAGAACTGTTGTATACGCCTACTTGAACTTGCAGAAATAGCAGCGCGTTATTATTGGTCAATTGTTCCAATCTTTAAACGTTAATAACTTGATAGTTATTGGTCGGATTGAAAAACTTCAAAAGAAAGTACTCTTTAGAATTACATTTACTTAAGTTTAAAATATTCTTTTCTTCAGTTTAGCAACAAATAGTTCTTCTTTATGGTTCCTTATTTGCCTTTGTCACTCGTTTTAATTGGAAAAAAGACACTGATGCCAAAATAGTTTGTTTAGCGTGAAAGATCAGAGCCAAAATAGGGTTGCAAATAATTTTATTGATGTAAAATCAACATCGGTCATTTTATATCAAAATATTTACAACCCCATTTGGTTTTGATCTTTTACACACTGTAATAAGAGAAAGAAATGGAATCCATAGTTCCTTTAGCTTTGGGTTCATCTAATGAGTGAAGTTTTTCGAATCGTTTTTTAAGAATTTTTGCAAGTATTTCAAATAAATCGCATCTTTGCATACAAGTAAACAAATACAGAATGTTCAATTGAAACTAATTATATTAATTGATAAAATCGAGTCTCTATTTGAATGAAAATTTTATAAAAACAAATGAAAGTAATTTTTTATAAAGGTAACTATATAATGTGGTGCAATTTTCGAAAGAGTGTAGCAGTTATGTTTCATAGGAAATTGTTTATACAAATTTATATTGCGTGTGTTTGTGTTTTGAACAGCGAAAGGTTTAATATAATAATAGCTTTGCGTGAACTCTGCTTTTAAAAAAGTCACAATTTACAACCGATGCCAATAACAAAAGTACACCTTAATATATCCTTGCAAAACTAAAATTAACCGACAATTTACCGTCGACGGAAACCATTTATACCATTTATCTAGAGTTTAATTAAAACTAATCGCATATTAAACTGTAATACTATAATTTGATCTATCTTGATCTATCACAAGTTATAAGAGTAGGAATCAATTCGCAATTTTTTTTTTAATGTCAAACTTGCGATTGTTTTTGTTGACAAATTTATTTTGGGACCCAATATCACTGATTCCGGGTAAAAAGTTTTAAATATTGGAATTGGCAAGCGTTTTGTTGCCAATTTAAAAAAAAAAAACATTAAAATATTTAAACAAGTGCATCACACCCAAGCAAAGGGCTTTGCTATGTTGAACTAACGGAAACATACAAAAATGCGTCCTTAGATAACGGATGATAAAAAAAAGTTTTATGGGAGTTTAAATAATCGTATGATTTCGCGAATGTCAATGTCTCCTTATTCAATGTCAGCGGAATTTTTTTGCTTGTTTTAAATTTCAAAAGAGCATGCATCAAGCGACATCAATTACATTATTTATTGTTATTATAATATTTATGCATAATAACCTGTCAAACCCGTAAATGTACGTAAATAACACACATTGGTGCAATATTTTTCCAATTTAAAACATTCTTTGTGAAATCGAAACCAAAAAAAGTTAAAAATTTTTTGAAAAATTACCGCCTATAGGGGTAAAAGATTAGTATGCTTAGATTTGCAGATGATATAGCAGTTATAGTTAGTTAGAGGAGTTGAAGATAGTTTTAAATAAAATGGAAGCGGTGTTGACAAAACAGTACTGTATGAAAATAAATAAAAGTAAAACAAAAATACTGGTGTGCAAAGAAAGAAAAAGCAGGAAAAGAGGGAATATAAAAATAGGAGACGAGAAATTGGAAGTGGCTGATTTTAGGTATCTAGGAAGTCAGATAAGTCAGAACGGAAGGACTAAATGTGGGTGGGATCGAAAGAGGAGGTCTCCCTCACCACTGTATCATAAAAAGTTCGTGGCGGTCTCATCCCCATAAAAAGTTATAGGGGTTGAAAGTTGATTATTTTGACAATTTTCATACAATATAATTCAAATAAAATTCAATAAAAAAATATATTTTAGCGGGAGGAGATGGAGGATCGAAAGAGGGTGGTCACTTGAAAAAAACCCGATAACCTAACCTAACCTATCCTAACCTACCCTACCCTATTGATAAAGGTATTTAAATAATGTTTTATA
>NW_020439302.1:3154178-3159300 GCF_000699045.2 Agrilus planipennis
GTATCTCCAAGTTTTTTCTAATTTATTAGATAGGTAATCTTGTTTGCAAGGGGGGGGGAGGTAGACATATACCTACCTAACAAAAAGAATTATTATTCCTACATTTTTTTGATATAGTATTCGTAAACTAAACACTTGACTCACGATTTTTGATAGGTCTAACGTAATAAAGCTTATTTTTTTTTTAATCGGTTTTTTAATTAAGGTGTGATAGGTTCAGGTTTCTCCTTCAATAAAAAGAAGTCACTTCTATGCTCGCGAGCGGTTAATTTAGAAGTTTCAAAAAGATTGTTAAATGTGTATGCGGCTCTGTACGGGTGCGAAACATGGAAGGTGGGCGCGGCGGTAAAGAAAAGGTTAGAATCGATCGAAATGTGGTGTTACAGGCGAATGATGAGGATACCGTAGATAGAGAAGGTTAGAAATGAAGAGATATTAGAAAGAATAGGAGAACAGAGGACTCTATGGAAGTCAGTAAGAAATAGGAGAGAGATAGGTTGGTAGGAAACCTTCTCAGGCATGAAGGGCTAGTCAAAGACATATTAGAGACAGAAACGGGAGTTAGGAGGGGTAGGGGTTGACCTAGATTAGATTACTGTTCGCAAATAGTTAAGGATATGGGTAGTTCTAGTTTTGGGAAGATTAGCTCAGGATAGGAAAGAGTGGAGGTGCCTATCGGACCAGTCTTAGGACTGACGACCTTATGATGATGAAGAGGTTCAGGTTTGGGTAGATCTTCTTAAAAATGTGCTTCCAGTTCTTTGAAGTATGATTTTGGTAGTTCAAAATTGTATTTGGATTTCAAAATGTAGGTAATTGAGGCTTAAAGGATTAAGGAGGTTTAGATTTACGGTTAGGGAGCATCACTCAACTTTGGATACGTTTACATTTCAATGCCTAGCGTTTCGAACTTTAAAATTATGAACCGTCTTCAATGTTTGCATATTTCGTAATATATTTACGACATTTTTAGTTTAAAATATTAAGCGTTTATAAGGTCTTACTGACATAAAAATCGTTATTAAAGAGAAAGGTTTCTTTAACAATATCGTTTATTTATTGATTGTTACTTATTTGTTTTTCATTTTTTTTAATATCTGTGTTCCATTTTTCTCTTTAAGGTTAATTTTCGAAAAGAACGTCGATTATCGTAATTCTTTTTGATATCAAAAACAAACATTGAATATTTCAAAAACATTGACGCACAGCGGTTTACCAAATTGTAAAAGTTTACACTAACGAGTTTATTATTGGTTTTTGATTAAAGGTCAGGCTTAGGATTTGAAAAGAAGTGCGGAAGACGCTAGAAATTTTGTTATAATTTTCGAGGATGGCGTTATAATATTTAAATAAGTGGATCCTTGGACCAGTGACGTCGATGTCGATATAATTATAAAAACATTAATAATGATCGTGATGTTTTATATATATATGTATTTATTAGAAAGAATGACCGTTTTCACACAATTTTTATTCAAGTGCATTAACCTTTAAGTCAATAATTAAATCATATTAATTATTAATTTGAATCACAAAAAAAATTGAAATAATTCCCACTTATTGAAAATATTGTAAATATCACGTTAGTTTGAAGAAAAACAAAATACGACTTCTTGAAATTGTCCAGTTGTTTTTTTTAATTCAAATCGAAATTTGTTTATTGTATGAACTCTCATTTTTACAAAGCACTTAAAACAGCTGCTCTATTTAAAAAAACGTCGAGGATGGCCTAGAATGCCTATTTCTGTTTTATCTTCTGTTAATACATCTTCCCTTTCGACACTCCAACTACAGAAAGTTGATTAATTATTGCGCGAAAACAAATTGAATAATTATTATTCAAAATTACAAAACAAAATGTGCTCGGGCGATTTTATTAGTTTCACAACTTTTAATTCATTCATTACACTTAATAGCTGCATTCTCATGTTGTACAGACTGTATATTAATTAGAAGCAATATGTTAAAATGACTGCGGTAATTAATTAAGAAACGTCGATTTTAAATTAAATTACATGCACCTGTCTAATAAGTCGTGCTTTACCAATTCCTATTAATTAACATTTTGCGTTAACCAAAAAAACATTGTTCTAAACTCAAATACATACCAACTGTTACATATAGTGTTAATTGCCGTTGTTGTAAATAATGTCCTAATCATCTAAGCACGCGATCGGATAATAAATATTCCATTGTACTGTTTTACCGTTTAAAACGTTTATTTATTATGAAACTTTAATAAGTGCGGAATTTTTATTTGAAGAACGAATAGAGTAGAAAGAAAATCGCACTGATGTATGTAGGAAATGGTGATTAAGACGCCTGGCGTCTCGACGCTAGACACGCGTTAATGTTACATACTGTTTCTATTAACGTTGCTCTGATATACTGGTACATTACTACTAGGTATGTGTATGATATTTGTATGTGAATTTATTTTTGTACCTATGAAATAATATTCTTTTTGGCCTGGTATTGTTCAAGTGGCCATAAGCCAGACAACATAATATTAATGGGGGCGGATTATAAAGATAAAATGGAACTACAACATAAACCGGACCGTATTGCGTCAATTGTTTTCTTAATTATAACCGAAATTGTACCATCCTATTCTTTGCGAAATTCTGGGAAACTTTTTCTTTTAAAGTTTTTCAATTGGATGTGTAATTTTGATATTATTAGTGAATAAAGATCGATATGAACCATTCAATCAGAACAGCATTTGTTTGTTGCAAGTAGAAGTTGGCGTAGCTTATGTTTCAATTGTTGATTCTGCAGCAAACAAAAAGCGCCCTTATTCGTCAATTGTTTCAGTTGATCTACTTGCAACAGAGAATGCTCGCTTTGATTGGTCAGTTATCTTATTGTTGATTGATTTATACGTCAGCTTGCAGCAAACAAAATGCGCCCTGATTCGTCAATTGTTTCAGTTGATCTACTTGCAACAGAGGAAGCTCTCTTTGATTGGTCGCCTATCTTATTGTTGATTCGGCTTGCGGCAAACAAAATGCTCCCTGATTTGTCATTTGTTTCATTTGATCTATTTGCAACAGAGAAAGCTCGTTCTTCAATCATTTATACGTCAGCTTGCAACAAACAAAATGCGCCCTGACTCGTCAGTTGTTTCAGTTGATCTACTTGCAACAGAGAAAGCCCACTTTGATTGGTCGATTATCTTATTTCATAATTGTTAATTTCTCGATAACGAGGCGTTTAATCAAATAACTTTAAAGGAAAATGTTGTTTAAAATGTTGCAAAGAATCTAATACTGTACATCTCATAAGAACACTGCGTAAACAAAGTACCTACTTTTATTAAAAACAGATGCGAGTGGTGCTATTTTACGCGTTATTATTTATTTTTTGTTGTTGTTAAAGAAATTGAAAATATCTAATCATGAGTTCAAGAACAAGTTTTAATGTTACGTCAACGGTTAGGGAAATACCTTCAATTTTAAATCACATGCTTCTTCTGTTTATTAATAAATTAATATTCATACAGTTGTTTTTTGTTACGATCGGGTTAATCCTTTATTGCTTGATTAAATACTTTTTTGCTTAATCTTTGAGAACAAGATTAAATGAATTGTCGTTAATAAAATACAGTACATGTATCCATGTACCTGTTTCATTTGGGATTAACGAAAGCAATAGCTAATGTAATTACCGTTTTATGTTTTTAATGTCTGTTCTGTTTCACGGGTGATTTTTATACGTTTATAATTTGCTCATTTGTTTATTGCTAAAACGGTCGTTAAGAGAGTGAAGAAGTAACTTTTCAAGAAGCAAGGACGTTGTTAACTAACTCAAATCTGTCAATTAGGAGAATAATTTTAATTGACTTAGTTCGATGAACATTTTGCCTTATCTGTATGGCAAAATAATTCAAGGAAAAATATTAAATAGATTATTTAACGACGTCGAAGTGTTAAAAAAAGTAAAAGGAAGTAATATAGTGTGAAAATTCATCTAATTTGTATTCAAAATTAATGAGAAAAAATTGTTGCTGCTGTCACACCCTCGCCGGGGATCGAACCCGGGACCTTTCGCGCTACACATCAACGTTCGAACCACTTAGCTACAAGAAGTAACAGCAGAACCAACTACTAACGTACTTATTAGGCACAGATTCGTCAAACTAATATATATATAACAAATTTTACTTACAACTTGTTAAAAACTTTATCTTATTACACCACTTGTAACACTGACGGAGTTTTTGAACTGACTGACTTTAAAAATGCAAAAGCGACGTATGTTTCTTCGTTTCTAATGTATACTTTGCAAATAAATAAATACCTGGTTAACAACAGCATCAGTGCAAATCAATTTTTCAGCGTTTAGTAATGTTGCTTTTTGCCATGTAATATTTGTAATCTGGGCTTTTGTTGATTGCTTTCTCTTTGCTTTACGGTTTTCTTGATCCGAAAATCTCACTCAACGCTATGATAATACATGTAATGAAAAGACGGTACGTCGACTGAGTTTTGCAGAAAAGCATTCGCGACTGTTGTAATAAATGATAACAATAATAACAATGATAAGGAATATCGCGAGAAAATGTGAACGTCGCGTCGTGTACTGTTGGGTAGGTACCATTTTATTCGTAACGATTTTTTAATTAGATTCGTTGTGAATAGACACCCTGTATGTACATGTACATATACGTGTTGACGTACGTTTTTCATACAAAGGAATTTGGGATTTTCCGAAAAGCGGAAGAAATAAAAAATTGTGATGACTTGTGTGGATTTGGTTGCGTTATGTAAGATACGTTCAAGTAGGTACCTATACGTATCTGCCTAATAAAAAATTTATCATTTAATTAAGTAGATATTTCTCTCATAAGCAAAGCCGGCTTTAATTAATCGTGTGTGAGAAGTAAGGCCTAGATCTAAAATTTTACGAGAGGCCTCCTCTTTTTTCTAAGGCTTTTATACTAAAGAGTCGTATTTAAATAAATTGTCAGTTTTCTTGTTTTATTTTTATGAAATACTAGCGACCCGCTCCAGCTTCGCACGGGTGCAAGCCGATACTAAATATATTTTTGTTTTGTTTAGATTATTATCAAAAATGGGGAAATCTTCAAGAGATACCCCCTGAACATACTAAATATACTACA
>NW_020439302.1:3160361-3174696 GCF_000699045.2 Agrilus planipennis
TATTTACATATTTACTTATTCGTTTGTTTATTTAACAATATGACATATAAATTTGTTATTAAAAATTTCCACTATTGTGGAATTTTATCTCTGTTGAAGTCAAAAAAAAAATAATGTAATTAATTGAAAACGCTGTTATTTTGTGAAATTTCATTATAAATTGATTTTTTTTTATTTCTACGTCTTTTCAAAGTTCATTTGTTTTTTTTTTTTTGATGGAATAAAACACTAACATTCGACTACGCTTCGTCTGTTAGGGAATTTTCAAGTTTGAAAAGTTATAAAAAAAAGACATCAATTCAAAAAAATTATCTTAAAAATACTTACGAAAATTACTAAATTCACAAACTAAACAAAAATTTATATTTACATAAAAATTCTTGTTCTGTAAAATTGAAAATTGAACTTTTAAGACTTAGTAAAGGCCTAATTAACAAAGAAAAATAATTTTTATTAGCTGCTTACGCTTAACCATTTTAATTAAACTTTCTCAAATATCCCGTCGTAAATCATATCTGTAATTTATATTTTTTATAGCACCTTCATTTATTAATTATTACAGAATGTGTAGACATTGTAAAACACATTTTTATGATTTTATTGCATATGTTAAATACTTGCCAGTGTAATTTAAAACATAAGAATGAGTACTTATGTGGATTGGTCTGTCGCTCCGTTGATTTTTTACACGCCGAAGTAATTCACTCGAATAAAAAAAAAACAAAGGAAGTTTACGAATTAACAAACAATAAAACGCCCGGTAAATAAAAATTTGAGATTTGTCGTTTGTTTAAACAATAAAAAAAGTTAAAACTGTACTAGACACACTATACAGGGTGTTTCCGACAAACGAGTGCGATATCTTATCTAACAAAATACAAAACTGTAAAGAAATAAAGGTCGGACGCTAGTCGATTTATCAGTAAACTGACCCCGGGGTCAACGGTCAGAAATTCTATTCAGTTAACAAAATAGCACAGGACCGCATTTATGTGGTAATGTACAGAAGTCAAATCGTGTAAATTATTATTACCAAAATTAAATTAATATTAGAAATAATTTACAGTTAATAGATTTAATAAAATAAATCCGAAATAATTAATGTCTCACTTGTTTACAAAAGCAGTATTACTTCTACTGAACGAAATTGTCCTTAGTCCGTATCTGTAGTGCTAATAAAATGCAAGACAATTGAATTATACCTACTTAACAATGCAACGAAAAAAAAACTGAATATCTTTTTGATATTCTTCTTTGTTTTCGTCTTGTCATGTGGTACGTTTTTGCCTATTGTTTCGTAGAAAAACGTAAGTATTTTGTTATGTAGAAGAAATATTGAAAGTGCTGGAGTGTTTTGCCGTGTCTAGGTCAAGAAACAGTAAAAAGTTTTATGTCGACATCGCATCGTTATAATTGTTTTTCATTGATAGAAGAGGTCATATATTATTTTCGAAATTACAGTACGTACCGTTCTCTACGTCATCAATGTGTTGAATATTGTATTTCCGTTTTGCTTTGTAAATGATCTACGTCACTAACACAAAAATATACAAAACTGACTATCGAAAGGTGCTAATATTTTGTCGCATTAGTGTTTTATCTTGTGCCAAAAAATACGGTGTACTGTCGTGTACTAATAAAAATGACCAGCTCTATTAATTTCCTTTTTACAGTATTAAACTTCTTAACTCTTAATTAATCGTTATCTATTCATTGCGGTCACTCCGATACTTAAAAATAATGAAACATTGATGTACAAAACAAGAACATAAATATTGAAGTTTTGTTAAGAAAAACAAACGAAAATTACTTATTTGTTTTGTTGAAAGTTCAATTTTTTTAATTCAGATTAACAATCGAAGGTATACTTTAATATTATTAGCAATCACTCTGTATATACTGACCAGATGTTTATGTATAAAGTTGGCTGCTGAAAAGTAATTAAAAAATAAGAAATTTTTTTAGCGACTCGTTTATTTTTTTTGTTAGTGATAGTACAAAAAAGGGAACGATTCTAGAATTTTACCTGCTTGTCCGCATTCGTAATTAGCCCGTTTTTATTATGGGCATAGAAAAAATCATAAATTATTTATGACAATATTAAGTTAATTTTACATGCAATAGTACGTGCTATACATGAAGTGGGTAAGTAGAAGTAAAATAAAATTTCGTTCTTAAACACATACCTAGTGTTTTTTTGTAAATTTTGCTATTTTTTTATACAAAAATATACTAATTTCATTAAGAATAAAATTCAAAATAAATCAGAAGTTGTGTATGCAGTAAAATGTGTTTATTATTATTACTCGTTTTTATTACAACGTGATAATAATTCTACGCCTTTCTCCACAATAAAACAAAGTTTATTTATTACTTTATAGTATAAATATGCACACAGAGGTGCATATTGGCCCTGAAATAATTAATTACTGTAATGTGCTTGACTTAAGAAGGCCAATGTCGCTGATATACTTCATATGCCTTTTTTTTAAAACTTTTGGGCATATTCATACGTAATAGTCGCGTTTTCCTTCAATTTTTGCAAATTTTGATCGTCGCACGTGATGATGACCTAACCGTGGCTGACCTAGTTATGTCCTTTTGTAAAAGAAATATTACCTTTGTAAACATTTTGATTTACCATATTTTCGCAATTCTTAAAGTTAAAAATCTGTTATTACATTTTGCGAAATGTACATTGTTAGTGTCTTTTCGACGAAACGAGGCAAAGGAATCATATTTTATTAAAAACATTTGTGTTTAAATTATTTTTAAATGCATATTGCTTCCTAATGTTTGTTTCACTAAAACAAAATAATTCCGTAACTTTGATAATATATATAGCGTTTATCTAATCTTGAAAACACTCGTTTTACATGTAAATAATGTTTAGACTTAAGTAAATAATTGTTAAGTAGTCCAAAATAGTGAAAAACTTTTATTAGGAATAAAAAATAATATCCTTCTCTCTAAACAAGCTGTAGATTGAATTAAACAGACTGTATTACTTTTTGAAACTTGTGCCGCCAAAAATGTACAGTGGTTATGCAACTTCAAATACAGACATGTTAAGCAAGTAGCATTCTGAAGAATTCTAAATATGCTTTAAAAGTCAAAATTAATGCTTTTTGAAAGCAAAATTTATATTAATTCCTAATCCTCCATTAAGATACTTCGTTCTAGTGATATTATTTTTGTTGCAGGTTTATTCTACAGAAAGATATTACAACTTAAAGGAAGAGCTAATTATGTAGGCAACTTGTAGCTCAGCAAAGAATTAACTAGTAAAACATTTCTTTACAAACAAAAACAAATGTCATCCTTCATGAGTCAAGCAAAATTGTGACATAAATGAATGATATAGGCTTTATCAAAGTTCGAAACGGTTCAGAAAATATTTCTTCCTACCAGGAAGGTATTAAACGGTATTAAACTGTATAATTAAATAACCGCAGTTGAAGACTTCGAGTGATATGGCCAATCGGTTACGTCGCAAATTGGATAACCCCAACTTCTGATAAATATAAAAATAAATTAAGGTAATTGATTTACGTTATTGTTTGTTCCAGTGACATATTTGCATATCTCTATCTATCGTTTACGACTGAAAAAACTTGTAAACTTTATGCTGAATAATTTTCGAATTTTAGGTTAAGTTTCAAAAATGCATTACTGCCCCCCAAATATCACCTTCTCACAAGTGTGGGTTAATCATGGCACAACCCAATGTTTCATGGATACAATATCACCTGCTATAATAGCAGGATTTATCCTTATAGCAGGTTCAATACAACTATTTATATATAAGAAATATGGAACTGTTGTGTCCCCAAGTCAATTACACAAATCGAAATTGTATAATGCCCAAATCTTTTTCACACTCTTTATACCAGTCCTTGAGATTACTAGGTTTATTTTGCAAGCCACGGTTATTAATGATAAAACTGTTTATGGTTACATGGTGAGTTAAATTTCCTTTAATTTTGTGATTGTAAGATTTTGATTTCAGTGTTTTTTGTAGATACTATCCCTTATTCTGACGTCGTTTATGTATCCATTTTCTTTGTTAGTTGTTAAGTATGAGAGAAAGTATTTGTTGCCTTCAATACCTACACGTGGGCATGGGCTAATCCTCCTGATATTTTGGACTCTTATATTTATATCAGAAAATTTAGCATTTGTTAATTTAGGACAGAAGAACTGGTGGTTTGGATTAAGAAAGTAAGACATTCTCTTTGTAACTTTTAATCATTATTTGATATTTTTTTCTTTGTCCAGCTTATCAGATCAAATAGAGATGTCATTGTTTGTGTTGAGGTACATTTCTTGCCTGATAATTTTTGTGTTAGGGCTGAAAGCTCCTGGAATCATTGGGGAGACAGATTACTTCAGACTGAATGACTCTACAGGAAATATTAATCTTCCTAGAACTGTGAGTATTATTTATTCATTCATAAGTTATCAATTATTATAATGTACATTATTTATTTGTGCTTTTCTATTATACAGGATGCTTGGTCTTCATTGTAATTTAAATGTTAAAAATTCTTATCTGTCTTGTGGACAATTTTGTGATCTTATGAAATTATTTAATCAAAAGTAACATATAGTACAGATCAAGTTACAAGTTATTTTTGTAATATTTCCGTCACATTTAGCAAATAGGGTTAAGGGGGGCGTGTAGCTAAATTTATTTAAAGTGGGATTTTCGTATTTTTCCTTTCGAATAGGGATTACTTGTGAGTTGTAAAATGATGAATATGGAAAATTAAAATGAGTAATTTTTATAGATTTTTTAAAATAAGACCGACTTACAGTAGTAGGTTGAATAAAAGACGTAGCAGTCTCAGGAATCGTGTAAGAGCCAGTGGAGTCGAATTCCAGAATTTACACGTAAAATTATCGTTCAAGGTATACCACTCGGTTTAATAAGTAGATTTTTAAAATTTGTCAGTATCTTTTTATAACCCACTTTCTTATGTCATTGTCAAAATATTTTACATTATTTTAAACTATTTTATTTGCTTTATATTAATAAATAATTTTTGTATAATAAGGAAAAACAATATGGAAGGACATGTTATCCCAAACTAAGATTGTAATACCTTTATAAATTTTCTTTGTTTTTTAAAATTTCATTTCTGAACATTCCATTTTTCATTTTTTTTTGTCTGTAATTAATGTGAAATCTAATGCTTTTTGTATTTTTTGTAGTCCCAGAATGATAATCAGTCAACATGGAGAAACTTTTGGAAAAAAATCAGAACTTTGGCCCCATTTTTGTGGCCAAAGAAGTCTCTGCTCCTCCAGTTACGAGTAATTTTTTGTTTTATTCTTCTCACTGGTGGAAGGATTATCAATCTTTATGTACCCATTTATAATAAATTGATAGGTAAGTTAATGTAAACGGTTTGGTTTAGCATTAAGTTCTCGGTCGGTAATTTATCCAAACTGTGGATCGTGATTTCAAACCTTTTAGTTCTCATGAGCACGCACGATAAATCACAGCTGAACGAATTAAAGGGTAAATTTCATCTTCTTTTTGATACATCATGATCGATTAAAACTCTAAAAATAATTTTATATCATTTCTTTATTGTCTAGAATTATAACTTCAGTACATTTTTATGTATTTGTTTTTGTGTCACAAGTGGATATTTTTGAAATTTGATGTTAAAAATAAGGCGATGTTTGATATGTTGTTATATATTTATAAAAAAAAAATTAAATGTAATTTTATATTTTTCAGTGGACAGCATGACAGTGAGTTCCATGGTGTTTAGATGGGACTTAATTCTTACGTATGTGGCCTTTAAATTCTTGCAAGGGGGTGGAACGGGGGGCATGGGACTGTTAAATAATCTTAGGTCGTTTTTATGGATAAGAATTCAACAGTATACGACAAGAGAAATAGAAGTAAGTCAGGGTTTTCTAAATTTCTAAATCAAATTAAGATAATCATGTTATCAATTTTTTCAAGTATATTCATTTATGGGTAGAATATTTTTAAATAAATGAAGTGTAATTGTCTTACATCATAATGTCTGATAAATAGAAAGAATGTAAACCCCTTTTATTAGGTACATATTTTTTTATTTATTTTTAGGTTTCTTTATTTAAACACTTGCATAGTCTGTCTTTACGATGGCATTTGAACAGGAAAACGGGGGAAGTCCTACGTGTAATGGACAGGGGAACTGATAGTATTAATAATTTACTGAATTATATCCTTTTTTCTATACTACCTACAATAATAGACATTATAATTGCTGTTGCCTATTTTGTTGCCGTCTTTAATGGTTGGTTTGGACTTATAGTCTTTGTTACAATGACTTTATACATAGGTAAATGGAAAGTCAATTATTCTTTATTAGTATGTTGAACCCTTTCAAATATTTTGTTTTGAAGCTTCTGTAATAGATTTATTTATTTATTAGGTATTGTGAGCCCTTTTCTGATCTTTATTTATTGATTGTTTCAGCTTTGACTATAGTTGTAACTGAATGGCGAACAAAATACCAAAGACGAATGAATTTGGCTGACAATGCTACAAGAGCTCGAAGCGTAGACTCATTACTCAATTTTGAAACTGTTAAGTATTATGGGGCCGAACAGTATGAAGTGGAGGCCTTTAGGGACGCAGTTTTAAATTTTCAGGTAAATAAATCGTCCCATATCAAGTTCTAATTGCAAATGAAAGATTACCGAGGTTGCCTTTTAATGAGGAAATGGGCTAGAAGGTGCACAAATGACATGTTTTGTGTGATTTAGACGTAGTTATTCTCCAAAGCATTAAAGGATTCATTTCTCAGTGAACAGGCTCTTATTGAACTTGAGACTGTATTTTCACTTTGTTCCCATCTCGGTAGATTAATTTGACAATGTTTTTTTTACATATAAATTCTTTTGTTTAATTAGGATGAAGAGTGGAAAAGTATTGTTACATTAAACATTTTAAATACAGTCCAAAATATCATAATATGTGGCGGTCTTTTGGCTGGTAGTCTTCTCTGTGTATTCTTAGTGGTAAATAAGGACGGTCTAACCGTTGGAGACTATGTTCTCTTTGCCAGTTACATAATCCAACTTTATGTTCCCTTAAACTGGTTTGGAACATACTATCGGTTAGTGCCACATACTTTCCCGTTGTATTTTTATTGATTTTGTTTATTTTTTAGGGCAATACAAAAAAATTTTGTTGACATGGAGAACATGTTTGATCTTTTAAGAGAAGAACAGGAAGTAATTGATGCCCCAGGCGCTGGACCGCTCAACGTTAAGGGAGCCACTATTGAATTTAATAATGTGACATTTGGCTACATTCCTGAAAGGATTGTGCTGAAAAATGTCACGTTTAGGGCACCTGCTGGAAAAACTGTAGCTTTGGTAAGCTTTCTCTTTTACTTAAAACAAGTTATTACTAATTATCACTAATCACCTTAATGTTATAGTACAAAATTGTCGCAAATTATTGAGATACGCTGATAAACATTCGCGTTTATCTTTAGTTTGAAATTTTACTATATTTATTTAATCCATCAATTATTACAAAAAATAATTATATTTACATATGTCGAAAAGTAACATGTAAAAAATAAAATTGAAATTGATATTAATGTTATTTTAATTAATTTCTGTTTTCTGTTTTATTATTATTTTTTGTTAATTTTGGATTTGTATTAGTAAAAGACAAAAATTTTATTTTGAAAATTGTTTTTCAATTTAGGTTGGACCTTCGGGCAGCGGCAAAAGTACGATAATTAGATTGTTGTTTAGATTTTATGATGTTGAGACGGGGTCTATAGTTATTGATGGACAAAATATAAAAACTGTGACACAAGAGTCCCTCCGAAGGGCAATAGGTGTTGTCCCTCAGGACACCGTACTCTTTAATAATACCATCAAGTAAGAAAACAAAGTACAATTTAAATTATGGTTGTTTTAGTTGATTAATTGTATTATTAATTGATTATCATTTTAAGATATAACATCAAATATGGACGACTATCAGCGACCGATGCTGATGTTATTCAAGCAGCAAAGAGTGCAAACATTCATGAGAGGATTTTAACTTTTCCAGATGGTTATGAGTCTGTGGTAAGTATTTCAGGGTTTTGTATCTAAAAATATATTGTTTTATTTGGTTTATTTATTATTTTTTTGACTTCTGTATCCTTTTTTGTATGGTTCTGATGGTAAATATTAATAGGTGGGTGAAAGGGGTTTAAAATTAAGTGGTGGTGAGAAACAAAGGGTAGCAATAGCCAGAACGATCCTGAAAGCTCCGGCTATAGTTCTTTTAGACGAGGCGACTAGCGCTTTGGACACTGAAACCGAAAGAAATATTCANTAAACTAGATGCTTACATGAACACTGTCTTACAGCACTACAATCATTGTGGCGCACAGATTGTCTACAATAATTCATGCAGACGAAATTATAGTTTTAAAGGATGGGGAAATTGTAGAAAGGGGAAAGTAAGTGTTGCTTTTTAACGTAATATATATAGGGTGTCCTAGACGCTTTATCAAACGGCCCCTCAAGCTTAAAGCTTATTTATTTAATATACTTGGAGTGTCAATATTTGAAATTTTATTACAAAAAGTATAGAAACAGATCACTCATTTCGTTATTGCTATTCTAGTAATTATGTTGTTATTACGTTTTAATTTTTTTTTTACCAGACACGAACACTTAATTGGTCAGGAAGGTGTTTATTCGAACATGTGGAAGCAGCAATTGGACAATAAAGAAGCAAGTTCTGTTGAGACAAGTATTGAGAAGAGCCTAGAAGACTCCACGAACATAAAATAAAGCGCTTCTCAGTATCACTCATAATTAATTTAATTAATTGTTTTGTTTATTATTTTTGTTTTTGCCTGTTGAATGAAGTAGACGTATAAATAGATCATCTTAGAAATCCAATTAAAAGAAATTCAAATATTTTTCACTTTTCACCTTTTTCTCTATTATTAAAGATAGTAACAGTCACAAAAAAATATTTGTAATTCCTTCTAAAATGATCCAAAGTTTTTATGTTTTCAGTAATGTGAAGTTGAAAGTTTTATGGTGTGTGGTAGCAAACATTTATTAGGTGCGTATTGTTTTATATATATAACTTAATAATATTCATTTTAATGTTTAAACACGGATTAAGCATTGTGTTATCACATATTGCAATTCGGCGCGCTATTATTCGAATTTTAAATTGGTAATAACAGGGTGTAACCATGTAACTAAAAGTAACTATTAAATATCCCCAGATAAGTAACATACATATGACGTTGGTGACATTTGTTTCGTTTATTGATAACATTTAGTGATAATTCGTTTAATTTTAGAGTGTTATTGTAGAAAACGCATTTAACTATTCACGTAAGTACGTTAATAACATTCCACAGTATCCATTTCATTTATTAGAAATATGAAATGCTATCTTCTTGTCTTAATTTTCATGTATACATTCTCCCATTTTTATTATACGTATTGCACTTTGAAATTTAATTATACATATTAAAATCTCTTTTACATACTAATTATGGTTGAAGATGCTTTTATAAATTTATTTACTATTAATTTACAACATTTTGTTCGAAAAGTTATTCTAAAGCAACAGGTTATTTAGCATGCAACAGGTCAAAAATTAGTCATTTCAAATATTATAGGAACAATGGAGAATGCTTCAGGTAGTCAGTCCGGCCCCAAGAACAACATGTTGCAACAAACTCAAGAGCAAGTGAACGAGGTTGTTGGTATTATGAGAATGAATGTTGAAAAGGTTTTGGAAAGAGACCAGAGATTGTCAGAGTTGGACAGTAGAGCTGATGCACTTCAAGAAGGGGGTAAAAGATTTGAACAACAAGCACAAAAGTTGAAAAGGAAGTATTGGTGGAAAAACCTGAAGATGATGATTATTATTGGAATAATAGCACTTATAATTCTTATTATAATGATTGGTAAGTTTATTGGGTTGTGTAGGTATTGCATGATACTCAGCTAAATTAATATTTTAGTGTCATTGACCAGTGGAGCCTCTACAAATAATGCTGTCAAGAACGATGCCAATCACAACTAAGCAACAACCTGCCTCCAACCAAAGTATTGTAAATTTTGTATTTTCTAATTTATCTTTTTTCTTTCTGAAAGCACAGGTTTTCTAAGTCAAACAAATTGATATATTTTCATATTCAAAAGAAACAGTATAAAATTAGTTTCACTTAATATATATATTCTCGACCAACTACATACTTAATTACACAAAGAAGTTCTACATAATTTGTTATGGCATTAATACATCGTTCTTTTTTTAAAATTTATTTTTGCAGCACAAACATTTTATTTTATTTAATTATTTGGTTTTCCTGATACTGCTAAAGTCAATATAAGCCTATGCTGTGCCTTTTTGTGACCAATACTATTTATTCATTATTGTTTTTTGAAAAAAATTGCTTATACACAGAAACGGTAATAGTACCTACCATAAAGATACATATTATATATTTTATATCAATATTTACTGTTAAAATTAAATATTAACTGATAGAGTAACAAATATGGNAATTTAGGTTGGACCTTCGGGCAGCGGCAAAAGTACGATAATTAGATTGTTGTTTAGATTTTATGATGTTGAGACGGGGTCTATAGTTATTGATGGACAAAATATAAAAACTGTGACACAAGAGTCCCTCCGAAGGGCAATAGGTGTTGTCCCTCAGGACACCGTACTCTTTAATAATACCATCAAGTAAGAAAACAAAGTACAATTTAAATTATGGTTGTTTTAGTTGATTAATTGTATTATTAATTGATTATCATTTTAAGATATAACATCAAATATGGACGACTATCAGCGACCGATGCTGATGTTATTCAAGCAGCAAAGAGTGCAAACATTCATGAGAGGATTTTAACTTTTCCAGATGGTTATGAGTCTGTGGTAAGTATTTCAGGGTTTTGTATCTAAAAATATATTGTTTTATTTGGTTTATTTATTTGCGAGT
The DNA here is from genome assembly GCF_000699045.2 of Agrilus planipennis. Classification (NCBI taxonomy): domain Eukaryota; kingdom Metazoa; phylum Arthropoda; class Insecta; order Coleoptera; family Buprestidae; genus Agrilus; species Agrilus planipennis. The sequence continues at coordinate 3,171,362 of NW_020439302.1, forward strand.
TTTCATTTCGAACTTGATTAAAATCGATGCAATAAATGCATTAGATTTAAATTATGGTGGATATTAAGAAACAGTATTCAAATTTTTTTCTCCTTTATTTTATTTTAGTAAAGAGTCAGTAATTGGTACTTCTTATCGCATCATAGTATCCATTAAAACATAAAATTAGTAAAACATTGTTATACAATAATTTATTGTTTAATTATCAGGATCATCTTTTAAAGGTTCACTCTTCAGTAAACGTAAATAATTTGCAGATTTATCACTAAGTTTTTCCCTGTACGTTTTATTGGTTTGTTGGTAAGCCCTTTTCTTTAATTCCGATTTTCTTTTGTCAACCGACTGTGTGTTTGTATCACTAGAATGTACAAAGTGTATAATTCCTCCTGTTTTCACACAGTTCTCAAGTTGCTCAGTTTCTTGCATAAAGCTCAAGTCAGAACTAATTTCTAGATCAGGGTATTGCACTAGAACAGAGACATTATTAAAAATATATATTTCATATTGCAAAAGACAATAATCATTTATTTATTAAGAAAACGGCCAAATTAAAATGTAAATTATTTAGCATAATATTTAATAAATAAACTAGATGCTTACATGAACACTGTCTTACAGCTGTTACATATTCACTTTGTATCTGCCTGATGTCATCCAAGTTTTCTGCTAATAAATTTGTGATTCTTTCAGTTAAATCAATTTTTCTATTTATAAAGGTATCTGGTGTAATTTCCTGAAGATTCATTTCATTTGAACTAATCCCTAGTGGTGTCACTGTGGCCACATAATAAAAAGCTTTTACCAAACGTAATCTTCCATAAATGTAAAGAAAGTCATATTGCTTTTTGGTTCTCATTTTGTTCACCAACTTCATGAGATTCTTGTAAGCCCTATGTGTAAACCTTATCTTAATGAAGTCTCTATAATACTGGAGTGTTAAGAATCATCTGGTAGGTGTATTATGTAAATGTAGTACTTACTTAACGGGTTGTCGGTAATAGAGTGCATAGAGTAGGTAGAAAGCACCAACTTCAGTGTATATATCTTTAGGAAATATAAATAATTTAAGTGCCGTATACATACAAATCTCTGTGAATCTTCCTATATCATCACCATATTGTTGTCCTCTAAAATAGTTATTCTGTTAGTTTATTAAATATACATAATTGAATTTACTAACGCGAAAAGTAAGTTAAGATTTGATTCTTTCCAAATTTTACTAAACGCAGGATAGGAAAATACATTTTTACTGGCATATTGAAGTAATACTTTTTCAAAGTCGTACTGACATGCCCCTTGAAGTCTTGCTTCATATCTTTTAAATTCGACCAAGTTGCGAATTTGTGCAGTACCGACAGTTGGCTCTCTTTCATCTTCATCAGTTTCCATGGCATGCAGGTCGTGTTTTTCCACCAAATATATGCATTTAGTAAAGTAATATCAAAATAACCTTACTTTTTCTCAATCGTGATTATTAGCTTCCAGTAATACTCTAACACCTGGTATCAATATTTGTAATAAAATGCATCATATTTAATCTCTTGTTCCTTCCTTCACAGTAAAAGTATTGATATTTTGCCTATAAATCGCCGACAAAGTAGCACTAACTTGCATAAATAGACGTAAACTTCCTAAACATAACCCTTTGCAATTTTCGAGTTTTTGCAGTTGCCGCATCAAAAATACTTCATTAAAAAAAAAATACAACCCTATGTAAAATTTAGATTACGTTTATTAGAATAAAATAGATTGTATGATAAAATGGATATATTGCTAATTTAGTAGTTCCAATGTACAGGTTGTTATCGTGCATCTATGGTTTTAAATATGTACGTATGTATATATCTTGAATTAAGTATAGAAAAATAGAAAATTAGGTAGATTAGGAAAAAGAAAACAGTGTTTTTATTAAATTTTTGATTTTAGAATGCGATATTTAATTTGCTCATTGATATGTTATGCATCTATTAATTTTTCTTTGGAAACTACCAAACTGAAATTGTGTGCAGTGGTATCTCTCCCCAATTTGGCTTGCTCATCACACTTATATACTCTAGAACGCTACTTTCTGCAGTTAATTAAGGTAAGATTGCATATAATAATCATTTTTAGTCGCTCTTTACAGCATAAATTGAAGTTATCATGTATTTATAGTATTGCCCACAGGATAAGTTGACTTTTCAAGCATCTACAGCATTTTATTTATTTATTTATTGTAACAATTAAGTGATATTATCATGCACCTGTGGTACTTTTCTAAACAAATATTGTCTACTGCATAAGTTGATGTTATGGTGCATCCATGATTATTTCACATTTATTTGTCTTGATATAGATCATCATTTTATAATTCAGCTATTTTAGTTGTTTCTTGGTGCGTGTCTTTATTGTGTTTTTTTATCTTATATAGGAGTGTAATTAATCCATAAATAATACGTTTTTTTGCCCATTTCTGCAGATTTTCCAATAAGTGAAAGAGAATTAAAGATCAATTTGGCCATTCTGAACAACTGATGTCTACATGGGTGGCGTTTTCCTGGAGTTTGTTCTTGATTTGCAGTTTTCGCCTCCACCTTGCAACATTATGCAGTTAATTCTCAAAGGATGAGAGAGCAACTAGAGATGTATTTGAACTCTATCAAAAAGATAAATTTGCTGCTATAGATTCCTCTTGGATTTCATTTGCTTTCCACAACTGCAAACTTTGGAACGTTACAATTTACAGTTAATTAAGGTGAGAATGTTTGATATATTTAATTTCAATTGCTCTTTATTAATCTGTTACCACCGTATCTGTTTCAGATCGACGAGGGAGAAGACAAAGAAGATCCCGTAGTTAAAATACTTCTATATCTTGCATGTTCTATTAGACACAATTAAATTAATTTTTTATTTTGCATGGTTTTTGTAGTTTATTTTATTTGAAGTAATTGTTGATTGTAGACGTTTTTATTTTTTTTTATGTAGTAATAGTGTAGTAGTAGAAATAACACGTTTAGTAGTTGTAGTATAGTCTAACCTTGCTTACCTCTTCGCTTAGCTTACTGCATATTCTTCCTATTTTGCTTTGCATTTACCCTACGAGTTCTACATGATTCAACGTTTCGTTATCGTGTGTGTTTCTTCTCACCCTTGTGGAATTAGGGAGGGCCTCCCCGAACGACTTCCCTTGGGCTTAGCTATTTAGTTGATCTTAAAAGTGTCTTATACACTTTTCGCGAGTCTACTCTAGCGTTACTTCCTTTCAGACAGGGTACAGTGGGTTATCTGGAATAGGAGCAATAGGCGACTGCCCAGCTTGCCTTGGCGAAATCTGTCCGATCTTCTCTACCAAA
>NW_020439302.1:3175312-3178694 GCF_000699045.2 Agrilus planipennis
TAAAGTAAACAGCGTTTTACTTATTAAAAATAACACTAAGACATCTATTGAGAAATTTAATTTTTGTTATAATACTGGAAATGAACATAAATTATGATAGTAATAGTACAATTAAACGTTTCAACGATGTAGAAAAATGAAAAACAAGACTGCGATATAGTTGATTTCGCGCTAAAAATTGATACTTTTAAAAAGACCTTTTGCGACTTATGCTCTCCTAATACAAATGTTGGAATTTATGAAAATTTTCAATTTTGATCCAAATACGAAGGTTGGTCAGAAAGTAATGGAAAAATCAAAAATTTGGAAAAAGACCCATTGCGACTTATGCTCTCCTAATACAAATTTTCAGATTTAACAAAATTTTCAGTTTTGCGTCATATACGAGGGCCGGTCGAAAAGTTACGGAACAACAAAATTACAAAAAACAGTTTTGATTTTTCCTTTACTTTCTGATCAACCCTTGTACTTGGCTCAAAACCGAAAATTTTCATAAATTCAAACATTTGTATTAGGAGAGCATAAGTTGCATTGGGTCTTTTTCCAAATTTTTGATTTTTCCATTACTTTCTGACCAACCTTCGTATTTGACTCAAAATCGAAAATTTTCATAAATTCCAACATTTGTATTAGGAGAGCATAAGTTGCAATGGGTCTTTTTCCAAATTTTTGATTTTTCCATTACTTTCAGACCAACCCTTGTATTTGGCTCAAAATCGAAAATTTTCATAAATTCCAACATTTGTATTAGGAGAGCATAAGTTGCAATGGGTCTTTTTTCAAATTTTTGATTTTTCCATTACTTTCAGACCAACCCTTGTATTTGGCTCAAAATCGAAAATTTTCATAAATTCCAACATTTGTATTAGGAGAGCATAAGTTGCAATGGGTNTCTTCAGTAAGCAAATGATATAAGTTCAAATCTCTCTCCATTGTCGACTAATCTGTGTAAACCGACAAAAACATTTATTAACTAATTAATTTAATAGACATCTGTTATGCAGAAAATTTAAATATTTAATCCTTTTCACTTTTCTTACTCTCAAATGAAAGTCAAAATATATGCAGAAAATAGATAAAAAAAAAAGAACTAAACACTCATATTAAATAAATGAAACGTGAAATAAAACAAAAACACGAAATAAAAAACCAGTCAAAAACGAATAAAACAACAAAACATTAAAAATGGCGACGTATGAAGTCATAGTTTCTCACCTTAATTAATTGTAGAACGTAAAGTTCCAAAGTTTACAGGTGCAAAAAACAAACCAACTCCAAGAGGAACGCCGTAGCAGAGAATTTGTTATTTCAGTGGAATTCAAATAAATATCAAAATATCCAGTTGCTCTCACTCATGGGTTGAAAATTAACTGCACGATGTTACAAGGCGAAGACGAAACAGCAAATCAAGAATATAATCCACGAAAGACCACACACATGTAGACCTTGACTGTTTCAGCACAACCAAACTCAACATTAATTCTCTCTCAGTTATTGTATAACCTGCACAAAAGGACAAAAAAGCATATTAATTACACATATAATTAAGAAACACAAATAAAAACGCATCAAAAAGCAAGTAAAATTAGTTGAATTATAAAGTAACAAGCGTTATTTCAACGCCATTTTACATCACAACCATAGATCACGACATAGATAAATGTCAAATAACACGACGTCAATTTACGATGCAAACAATAGAAAAAGATTAAAAAGAAACTCCATAGATAGATCAATAATTAATGCAATTTTTATTCTGTGGAAAATAAAAACCGTCAAGAGATATAAATGCACAATAACCTCAATTTATACTGTTTAAATAGACAATTGTTAACATATTAATGAAGTCATGTATTCTCACCACATGTTTCTAAATTGATTTTTTGGTATAATTGTTAAATTAAATTAATCATTTGTTTACGCTTTCAAAATTAACGCGCGTTTGGGTGGATAAGGTGGCTATAAGGGGAGATGCAGAGGCCACAGAATGTTAGGGAGGCTTTTTTCTCCCTAATCTTGCATTTAAATAATAATAAATAATAATGGTATCACAGTTTATGTATAATAAATGTATTTTCTTTGAAATTCTATTGATTTTCTTGTCTCTCTTACAGGTATTTTATTTTTAACTTTTAGAATGTATTATATCTTAGATAATTTGTTTATATTAAAGTATTGTTATGTGAAATACTTATCTACCGATGTTCATACGTTGTGTTTATTATAAATGCTATTAATTTGCAACAATAAATGTATTATTGAACAAATTTTCTTTTATAAGTCGTGAGAATGTATTATATCTTAGATATTTTGTTTATATTGATGTATTGTTGTTATTTGAAATACTTATCTGTTGATGTTCATACATTGTGTTTATTATAAATGCTATTAATTTGCAACAATAAATGTATTATTGAACAAATTTTATTTTATGTAAATTACAATATATAATAAAATTGCNCGCTTTCAAAATTAATGTTCGTTTTGGGTGGATAGGGTGGCTATAAGGGGAGATGAGGAGGCCACAGAAGGTTAGGGAGCCGTTTTTCTCCCTAATCTTTAAATAATAATGGTATGACAGTTGTATAATAAATGTATTTTCTTTGAAATTCTATTGATTTTCTTGTTTATTGATTTTATTGTCTCTTATAATTGTTAAATTAAATTAATTATTTGTTTACGCTTTCAAAATTAATGTTCGTTTTGGGTGGATAGGGTGGCTATAAGGGGAGACGAGGAGGCCACAGAAGGTTAGGGAGGCTTTTTTTCTCCGTAATCTTGCATTTAAATAATAATGGTATGACAGTTTATGTATAATTAATGTATTTTCTTTGAAATTTTATAGATTTTCGTGTCTTACAGGTATTTTATTTTTAACTTTTATAAGTCGTTAGAATGTATTATATCTATATAAATTGTTTATATTAAAGTATTGTTATTTGAAATACTTATCTATCGATGTTCATACGTTGTGTTTATTATAACTGCCATTAATTTGCAACAATAAATGTATTATTGAACAAAGTGTATTTTATTTTAATAAAATATATAATAAGAAAAAACAGCGTTTTACTTATTAAAAATAACACCAAGACATCTATTGAGAAATTTAATTTTTGTTATAATACTGGAAATGAACATAAATTATGATAGTAATAGTACAATTAAACGTTTCAACGATGTAGAAAAATGAAAAACAAGACTGCGATATAGTTGATTTCGCGCTAAAAATTGATACTTTTAAAAAGACCTTTTGCGACTTATGCTCTCCTAATACAAATGTTGGAATTTATGAAAATTTTCAATTTTGATCCAAAACGAAGGTTGGTCAGAAAGTAATGGAAAGATCAAAAATTTGAAAAAAGACCCATTGTGACTTATG
>NW_020439302.1:3179228-3194437 GCF_000699045.2 Agrilus planipennis
ACGCTAGAGTAGACTCGCGAAAAGTGTATAAGACACTTTTAAGATCAACTAAATAGCTAAGCCCAAGGGAAGTCGTTCGGGGAGGCCCTCCCTAATTCCACAAGGGTGAGAAGAAACACACACGATAACGAAACGTTGAATCATGTAGAACTCGTAGGGTAAATGCAAAGCAAATTAGGAAGAATATGCAGTAAGCTAAGCGAAGAGGTAAGCAAGGTTAGACTATACTACAACTACTAAACGTGTTATTTCTACTACTACACTATTACTACATAAAAAAAAATAAAAACGTCTACAATCAACAATTACTTCAAATAAAATAAACTACAAAAACCATGCAAAATAAAAAATTAATTTAATTGTGTCTAATAGAACATGCAAGATATAGAAGTATTTTAACTACGGGATCTTCTTTGTCTTCTCCCTCGTCGATCTGAAACAGATACGGTGGTAACAGATTAATAAAGAGCAATTGAAATTAAATATATCAAACATTCTCACCTTAATTAACTGTAAATTGTAACGTTCCAAAGTTTGCAGTTGTGGAAAGCAAATGAAATCCAAGAGGAATCTATAGCAGCAAATTTATCTTTTTGATAGAGTTCAAATACATCTCTAGTTGCTCTCTCATCCTTTGAGAATTAACTGCATAATGTTGCAAGGTGGAGGCGAAAACTGCAAATCAAGAACAAACTCCAGGAAAACACCACCCATGTAGACATCAGTTGTTCAGAATGGCCAAATTGATCTTTAATTCTCTTTCACTTATTGGAAAATCTGCAGAAATGGGCAAAAAAACGTATTATTTATGGATTAATTACACTCCTATATAAGTAAGAGAAGAAATACAATAAAAACCCGCACCAATAAACAACTAAAATACCTGAATTACAAAATGACACTTTGACCATAGATTTTGACAAATGTGAAACAATCATAGATACACCAAAACATTAATTTATGCGGTCGACTATAGATCTTTGTTAAAAAAAGAAAGCAAATACCAATAGATGAACGATAACATTTATTTACGGTGTGAACAACAGATAAATGTTAAGTGATACCTTAGATGCAGGAAAGCGCCAGCTTGTTCTGTAAACAATAGATAATGGTTAAATGAGATGCCATAGACGTAGAAGAATGCAATGCACTAGAACTTTCACAAGCACCAGGTATGTTATTTAATTTTAATATTAAATCCAACAATCAGTAATGATCTTTTTTACATTTATGACTGACAGTACTGATACGGCGTGAATGTAGACACTTTTGCCAGGAGAAAACTGTAGAGAAAAAGCAAACGAAAATAATGTAAAAGAAAAATATCTTATATGCAACCATACACTCACTACTGTAAATTCGGTTGCATTTAAAACAAGTTTTCGGGTTAACAGGTATTGCATCAATGTGGTAATGTGGGCATACAATAGCTGATAGGTTTTAATAGATCATTTTTAATTGATTTATTAACATTTAATACTAACTTTATACTGGATAATTGTTACCCCTTACAAGGCGAAATACTTATCAAGTTTCTTTCAATTTAATTGAAAAATAATTGATACACATTATATCCTGAACCATTAATAAGCAAAATAAACATCTCCTATGAACATAAATTAAACATTTAATATCAAATTGTTTTCCTCTTTTCCTTAATTTTATGTTTTTCATGTAGAATATTCAACACTCGAATACAATAATGAGTTCAAGATGTGAAAACAAGACCATATCATACAATTTTAAAAATTCAAGTACAAAAGTACCTTACATGTGAACAATAATGAAAGAACTTACCTTTACGACTGGTGCTATTCAATTTGTTACACTTTAGTAACATATATTAGGTTGTCTGTTCCCAAAGGAAAATCACTAATTCTTCCTTCAAGTGTTGTCACGTTCTGGAAGAAAGGCGGCCACTGCAACAATCTTCACATATAGACAAGTTATCAGATTGTGAAAACAATATGTTAAAAATTAAATAGTTCTGAAGGACACAAGTTTTTGTTACAAATTAACAACTGAACAAATTTATAATTTATATAATACATAATGTATCTTCAAATTCTTTTTAAGTCACTTACTAGAATTAAAAATGATGTGAAATGGAATGAATAACAATAAATGGACGGAATGTGAACACCAAATAAAATATAAATACACAATTTACAATAATGATTACGAATGTCGCTTTGACGCATTATCTATGATTTGCTTTTGTGGCCATAGATAAATCTACTATAGATAATTGTGAAAGGAAAGCCATAGATGCACAATGCACAACTGATATTTTTCTGATCAAAGTGATATGTTGTAATTTTATTTTGAGCACTTTTAATTCTAAAAAAAATTAATTGCGCATGTGCCAGCACATCATTTTGATAAGAATATATCAAAATTAATAAATGACAACACATTTAGTTAACTAATCTAATCTATAAATAAGACAAGAAATAGAGCATAAGGTCTCTTACCAATAAAAACAAAATCATTTTTAAACTTTTTATTTGAATACAATGAACATACTATAATATTAACATGAACATTTTATGACATCAATTAATTTCAACATTATTTCTAAGTGCAGATTTTTCTAATTTTTGTCGATAATAAACGCAAGTCGTATACTTTTTTGATTTTTGAATTATTATGGCGAAATAAACATCGACAATCTTTTTTTAATCTTTTCACCATTAATTAATTAATTCGTTGTTTGAAAAAAGAACTTCAATATTTTTTTTATTATTGGTTGCTTCCCTTATAAATATTTAACGTAACAGAAAAAGACACTTTTAATAACAATAGTATAAAAATCAATTATATAATAACAAATCGCTGTTGATATTGTTTGTTATTAAAAAAATAGTAAGGAGGAAACAAAAAACAAATTTCGCACTTACCCTATCGTCTGTCCTTACCCCTTAGAAATACAACCCTTATGCTCTTTACAGTAGAAGTAGTAGTAGTAGTAGTACAATAGTAGTAGTTAGCAATAGTAGTAAAAATTGTGAGTTGTGATCACAATTTTTTCTAAAATTTAATAGTAGTTTTATTTACAAATTGACTATTTTATTTCTTTCTTAAGTTTTAATTCCTTTTTCAGTACGAAAATTATCACAGTTAATACATTACGTGTTAAATAACGAAAATTAATAGTATGTAATAATTCAAATTATTTTCAGTTCCCTAATTCACTGCATTTCTATTTAATTCTTATTAGTAATTAAATATATTTACAGTAATAATTGTGTACTATTATTTGATGAATTGCTTTGAATACAGTTAGGTCCTGAGTTTACAAAAAATATTCTAAAATACTGTATATAAACTGCTATTTATTTCTGTTGCCATTTCGTCAGGAGATTGTTCATTTTATTGGTGGTTGGATGGTGGATGTGAGTGGTGGTTTTGCGAGATAATTCTGTACAAAGCGTGGTAGATAGTCCTTTTTTCTGTTTTCATTCTATTTTTAAGTGAATTCGGGAACTGTCTGAAGGCAGCATATTTTATCTCATAAATCACCTTTCCATTAAATAAGTAGTTATTGCTATTGTTAACAAGTAAAGTAGTAAAATGAAATAAAAAGAAAACAAAAAATTCATAACTGTCTCAGGCTGTTTGTACCAATTGCAAAAAAAATTCTGAAACGTTAATTATACTAAATACGAAGACTGCACACAAGTGTTCAGTTTGCTGTAACTTCTTACAGTAAGGTCCATTTTTTTCTGCAACGAGTTACGTTCAACAGCTTTAAGGGTAGTTATCCTGCTTTAAACTTATTAATCGTTTAAAAAGAACTTCTACAATTTAATTTTGTCGTTAAAATAGAATAAACTACCAACAAGAAAAAAGAGAAAAACAGTTTGGGTACTTTGAGCATTTTTTTTGTAAATGGCACAAACTGGCAATGAAGAAAAGAAAATAAAAAAAAAAAAGAAAAAAAATGAAAATAATTTTTATTGTGAATGTCGATAACAAAAACCTTTTTCCTATAATATTTACAAACATATTTCTTTCTCTTTTAAACAAATCACAAGAAGCACATTTGCNAAAATTAAATAATACGTACACAAAAAATTGCCATTAATTGTTCTTTACTTACTTGTTTTTCCTTTTGCTTGTAGTATAATTATATAATATCGACAATAATAAAAGGTTTCGTTCCTTCCGTTTTCAATTTAATTTAATAATTAGGTAGTCAATTAAAGCTCGACGATCGATAATACGTACACAAAAAATTGCCATTAATTGTTCTTTACTTACTTGTTTTTCCTTTTGCTTGTAGTATAATTATATAATATCGACAATAATAAAAGGTTTCGTTCCTTCCGTTTTCAATTTAATTTAATAATTAGGTAGTCAATTAAAGCTCGACGATCGATATTAATTAATTATTATGTGAGTGGATAGAAGTTTTCGTATTTTCTTGTACGCGACTGTGTGTGTGGCGAGAGTGATCTCTTAACAAATTTTAATCTTTCACTGGATTTTAAGCCTATGCTAGTAATAAAAACATCCGAAACCAAAAAAAAAAACCAAAATGAATCAGTAATAATAGCTAAAGAAAAACGAACGAAATTAATTTTAAAACAGGTGAATATTTGCTGATAATATTATCGACTATCTAATAACGTAATGGTGGTGGGTGGTTCCTCACGTTGCAAATTGAGCCTAAACTTTTTAAAATTAAATCACAATGCTTATGAGTACATCGTACGTAATAATTAATCAATTAATTAATTATTAGTAGTAAANAAAATAAATACAAAAAAAAAGGACAAAATAAACATTGAGCTTCGTTATTTTTTCCGTAAACGTGTCATTAATTGTTTTTTCTTCTGCTCAATTGAAAAAAAGGCGATTTTTAATTAAGATTGCAAAAATAACTAGAATAATAAAAAACACGACGAAAAAATTGTAACAGACACGCTTATGGAAATTGCGATATCTAAATTTGTACCTTGGTACACAAAAAGTGACGTGTTGTTAACAAAAAGGGGGACCGTCATGCGATAACGAAAAAAATTAAAACGAAACCCTAAAAAGAAAAAAACAAATCAAAAACTACTCCTTCTTCGATTTATTATTTGTAATAGCATTTAAAAAATAAAGATATATTTATTCTTACGCAATAAGGATGCAGTCGTCCCCCTTTCTGTTATTTCGAAACAATCGTCCTAGGGCGGTTTTAAAACGCACAGGGTAATCGTTAATAGCCCAGTAATAACTGAGAAGCGTTAAAAGTTGGAAAGACAATAATAATAATAATAATGAGATAGTTAATTGATTGATTAAAAATGAACTCGGTATTTCAAAAAAGAAAAAACTGACGGAAATTAAATAATAAATAATTAATTACTAAAATTATTTAAGTTAATCGCCTTCAATTAAAAAATATTACCGTTAGTTTCGATTCAGTTACATAATAATTAAACACCTAATTTGAATAAAAAAGAGCAACTAATACTGCCCGCAGTATAGTTAACCGTTCCAAAATTAAAAAAAAAAAAAACAACGAAGTTAAAGGATAATAACACCCCGTACCTTTCAATATCCGCCCTATATCCTTCTCCATTATTACCACATCTCCCACTCCTTCTTCTTCAAATCCCATCTCCCATCATAAACAACGAATCCATGTGTTGTACATCGATAAAAACTTTTTTTACACGTATTTAAAACGACGACGAAATTTTATTTATCCTTTAAACCACCTAAAATGGAATGTTCCATCAGACTTGAGTTAGGCTGGTGCGCGTAGTTCCTGATGTGGTGCAACGAAATGAGCTGGTTCGGGAACCCGTTCGATGCCTGGGACTTCTGGAGGTCCAGAGAATTCTGCTTTTGGAAGCTGATCGCGTCGTAAAGGTAGGGCCTGTTCGGCGCCAACTGCTGATTGAGATTTAGATGACCGGACATGGAACTGATGGGGGTGAAGGCCGAATTCGCATTCGATTTCGTTATGGTCGTGTCGTAGTTCATTGCACTGGGGGTGCTGGGTGGCGCGGGAGGGTTCTGACCCAGCTGCTGTCGAATTATCACCAGGTCTTCGTTCTGCTCCAGAATTTGGCGTGGAATGTCGTTGGGATAGTCGTGCATATTCTCGGCACTGTCCGGACTCACCTTTGGCCAATACGGATGATCCAGACTTCGATGATTTAGTCCTGAACAAAAAGAAATGATTAATTTTTATTAATCTATCCATATATATAAAAATGAGTTGTTGTTCGTGAGACACGCTAAAACTCGATAACGGCTGGACCGATTTGGCTAATTTTGGTCTTGAATTATTTGTGGAAGTCCAGGGAAGGTTTAAAACGTGAATAAATACGGAAGTTGTTAAATATCTTTCAGATTATTTTTATGTAGATTGATAAATCTTAAGTTTTGTCAAATTAAATTTCTGAACGCAACTATACATAATATTTGACATTTGTCAACGAAGTTTATTTTATACAAAAATTTAGGTCTTTTATATATCGATTGGGGCAGTACGAAGTCTGCTGGGACAGCTAGTTTTTAATAAATATAATTACGTTGTTCGTAAGTTCTCGATCAGTAGTTTATTGAAACCGCCAGAGCTTAATAATTATCACCAAATCGAAATTATAATTTTACCACTAGATGGCAGTATACTGCCTATGTTCTGATATTATGTAATTTTGTTTCTTGGGAAAGAAATCTTCCAACTGGGAAGTACAGAACTGAACCAAGCTGAGATTATTCAAAAACCATTGAATCATTCCATCCTAACGAAAGTAGATAAAGGGATTCTTACCTAGTCCAGGACCTATTGGAGGCCTCTTGTCAGTCCTTTCTGCATGCTTTTGCATGTGTTTTTGCAGATAGGTTTCTTGAGTATAGCTTTTCCCGCAATATTGACAAATGTGCGTCTTCAAGTGTTTACTTTCCTTGTGCTTGGGAATGTGCTCGAGTAGGGAGGGCTCGTCGCTGAAGCATTTGTAACATGAGTTGCACTTGTACGGTTTGTCCGTCTGATGGCAGCGGGAATGGGATTGAAGGTTGCTGAGCTGGGAGAAAGCCTTCTGACAACCTGGATGCCGACATCTTGTAGCAGAAAAAAAAATAATTTTACTAAATTTTTCGATTGCTGTTAAGAAAAATTGATAACAAAAATGATTTTTAAGTTGTCAGCCGAATTTTATTACATAACACCACTTCATCCACTTAAATCATGTGATGAGATTACGTATAGAACTGATGCCTATCTAAATTATTTTATCATACATGAAAAAAATAATCTTTAAATTTTTTGATTTTTACTTTTTTATTCTATGTAAATTTCGATAAGAAATTTAAGGATTGTTCGCTTTGTTGTCAAGTGGAAATACAAAAAAAAAATAATCAATCTTTTCATAAAGATACCTAATGAAGAAAATTGTAACTTACTTATACGGTTTGTCCCCCGTATGCGTTCGGATGTGTTGCTGAAGGTGAGATAGTTGGGTAAATTTTCGTTGACATATTTCGCACCTGTAGGGTTTGATACCGAGATGTATCCTGGTGTGCTGTGACAAGTAGGAACTATTTGCAAAGGCTTTACAGCACTGGGAACACTTGTAAGGTTTGGCTTCACGCATATGTGCCTGCGTGTGCAATTGAAGTTCAGCTTTGGACCCAAAAACCTGACAAAATATTAAAAATTACCCTCAGTAACAGTAAATTTTTGTATTGCGTTGCATTTTTGTACAATTCTATTTGTAACGAACCTCGTATATCAATTTTTGGATACATACAGTTGAAAGTTGCATGTACGGGGGTAAATCGAAAAGAAAAAGAAATTAAGTTCTTAAAAAACATGTTTGTAATGAACTAACTCTCGTTAAAATGATTATATTTTCCTCAAAATACGTCTAATAATTAAAATTTTTAAAAAGAACTACAGCAGCATAACTCGCATTCTATTTTCGTCTATATTTACATTTTTCCAATACTTTGTTGTTATATGCAAATGCAAATAACACTGACCCGTTATAATAAGCCTGTTTGTCTTTCCAATTACATCATCTGCTTATATTAGTGCGTCTACTTGAATTTTATTNACAGCAGCATAACTCGCATTCTATTTTCGTCTATATTTACATTTTTCCAATACTTTGTTGTTATATGCAAATGCAAATAACACTGACCCGTTATAATAAGCCTGTTTGTCTTTCCAATTACATCATCTGCTTATATTAGTGCGTCTACTTGAATTTTATTCATTTTATTGTAATTCCGAAAAAAAATGATGACAAAAAACAGTGCATCCTGTATCTACAATAAATTAACAGAATTTTTCCAAAAAAAGGAATAAAATCACTATAATTATTTACATACACTGCTTATTGGAGAAAGAAAATTAATTTATAGCACTTTTTAATTATTTCACATAATACATTCGGTTGTACGTATTATTATTGGTTTAATTATTTTCTTGAGCCATTTTGTAATCAATAATTCGCTAATTATTATTTATTCAGTTTAATCGGGCTTTTGGATCTATTAATCGTTAAAAAATAAATTAAACGAACTACATTATATATAAAATTGATTAAACAACTTTCTGTTGGATAGTTTAATAACAAACAGCCCTTTTCAAGGTTTTGCGTTGAAAAGGGGTAGGTAACGAATTTTTTTTTGGAAACTTCTAAAAGATTTTGGACGCGAAAAGTTTCCCTAAATGTTACTTATGAGGTGTCTTTAGACAGATTTAAAAAGATACAATAATAATACGCTAATATCTGTGGTTCTAGCGGAGGTATCGGTTTGTAATGGTAATTTGACGATTATCTCCTTTGAGGGTGCGACCTTCTAGAATTAGACGTCAAAGTAAAGGGTAGAATTAACTAATGCGTATATTTTCAATATCGCGGATGTTGTTTTTTAATCGAAATCTTTAGTTAAAAGTTACGAATTTTTTGACGTATTGAGCATGTTCAAATGTCAATATTCGGTCATAGATACAACATGGCAATCGCTGTGGCTAAACACCAGCCGACGGAATCATTAGCTTAGGAATAATTTGGACGAGTTCTAACAGTGTTGAAAGAATCAGGTATAAGTCTAGTTTTCGAAATGTGTTTGGAATAAAAAAAATTCTGCAATTTTATCCACAACCAGTTACAAATATAAAACATTTATCCCTTAGTCAGTCGATTTTGCACATTAAAAAAAATCTTCGCTTGTATTAATCGGCAGCCTCGGTGTTTTCGATGTTGTAATTACAAGATTTCTTTCACATCTCGAGAAACACTAGAGACTAGAGTCATGTTGACCNTTAATTCCCTATTGGTCCCCCAAAAATGTTCAAAATTAATTTATTTACGTTCTGCGTTCGTGTTTGGGTCACAGAAATTCATATGCGTAGATTTCGAGCGAATTGACTGTGATACATGGACAGACAGACGCCCGAGTGATCTTATAAGGGTTCCGTTTGTAATTAGGACGTACGGAACCCTAAAAATGTCGACAAAGGAATGTGTAATTTCTATACTCGCTAAACATTTTGCCTTACGTGTAGTTCTTAAAACCCTTTTAACCTACAATAACTCATACAGCTTTTAATCGATTTCAAACAATGAGGAGGTTCTCAATTCTGTCTGGGTTTTTTTTTGCAACTTGTAATTTAGACTGATAATTATATATGCACAAGTGTTATCTACAATTAAATTTTTTGACTGATAATTTTTTTGAACTTTGAAGTACGTATTAATTTATGCTTTGAAAAAGAAAAAATTAGAATCAGATAAATGCTGTTACAGCTCCATCTATTACGTAATTGATATATTTCAGTTAGGGGTGAGACGACATAAAAACAGCTTTCCCGTTTCTATCTTTGTTACATTCTACCCTTTATTCGTTACTGTATTTTTGGGTAGATGTCTCACCATGTACATTCTTAAGAATTATCCGTTTACGTGTAATCGAATTAAAAGTCTTAGTTTTATAAATATCTGTACAAAAAGTCGAACCAAATGAAGTAACATCGCCTATTTTAGATAACGCTATTTTCCAAGTGGATTTCATGATAATGAAATTTTTTCGTTATGAGTGAAGAACTATCTATATTACTTCCCACAACCAGTTACAAATATAAAACATTTATCCCTTAGTCAGTCGATTTTGCACATTAAAAAAAATCTTCGCTTGTATTAATCGGCAGCCTCGGTGTTTTCGATGTTGTAATTACAAGATTTCTTTCACATCTCGAGAAACACTAGAGACTAGAGTCATGTTGACCTTCGAAAATTCAATAGCGAGGTCGTCTATGTGCGCGAATAACACCTACAAGTTCGCATAGATAATTACGCTGAAAAGTCCGTATATAATACAACGCACACACACGTTTACATCTTACTGGCATTACAGTAACTATTTACACATGTATATATAATGTATTATTATAACACTTTAATAAACGTTTCTGGCGAAAAAACCGAGACCTATACACACTGACGTTCGCACGAGCGCCCGCACACACAATTATACGGATACGTACATGTATGCATACCTTGTGTATATGTACTATTATTAATAATAATAGCACACCTGTGCTAAAATGCAAGTTTCACGTGTGCGAAATGAATAGTTTTCATCGGTTATAGTACTTCCGCAATTTTTAAATTAACTTTTATACACGTAATCAATTTAACGACACCATATTATTCTATAAAAAACTGTTTTTAATGTTTCCACCAAACGTGGGGCAAATTAGAAGAGGCGCTTGCGAAAGAAATAGAGAACATTGGATTTTCTGTGATTTATTGTAAAATGAAGCTATTCTAAGTATATTTCAAGTCTAATGATGTATCTAACACGAATTTTCGTAATTATTAAAGTTTTACTGCCTTTTGGCTTTATGCAAAAAAATCTTTTCAAACTTAAAGTTAATAAAATGATACTTAGATTAATACATAATAAGGCAAACGCGATTAACCGAACTTTCCATTTTGTCCACTCAAACTTTATGAGTTTTAAATAAAATAACAACCCATGTTACGTCGCCACTGATTCGACCCCTAATTCAGAGGGTTCGAACTAGAACATTCGCTGTCAATTTTTTTGTTTCGACCGCCATTTTGGATCTTTTTTTCTAATGAAACAAATGGTATTTAAAAAAAAATCATTAGATATAGATAAGAACAAATATACCTTACTATTATCTGTTGTTGAGATAATTTTTTACTGGTGACATACCTATAGATAGACGAAAGGACCCAGGAAGTTAATAATAAGAATTTTTATCTTTCTTGATGTACTTAGAACTTTAAAAATTAACAGAAAACCACAAAAACGAATTTCGTCTCTGCCTAAATACATACCTACAATAAATACGTGCATGATACAATAATCATTTTGGATTTTTTATTGATTTGCAAAGTGTTTGGAACTTCGTGAATGTAAAACTGTTACAACAAACAGAGTAGGTACATATTTCCATAGGTAAACCCATGCTTTGTTCAACAAGGTCAAATAAAATAAATGTAAAAGTTTCTGATACATAATAAATAAAAGTATAATAGCACACTGCATTATATAACTACGACCCTGTTGGAACAATTTTTTCTCTTGTCGAGTAGTTTGCGTTAAAAACGTCGGTTCTTTTGTTAGAGGTAGGTGAAAATATTCACACATGGAAATTATCGGTAATTTTTTTTAAACAAATAGGCGTTTTATCTTCAAATTAGGTTGAAGTAAGGCTGTAAGGCTTTCTTATTAAAGAGCCTGTTTTAATCGATTTTTCTGTCATTTATTTAAATGTGCATTTTCAATTAAGTGAAGAAAATTTAATTATCGCTCAAAAGTTTCTTTTAGTTCATATAGGTCAGTTGGCAATTTTATGGTTTTGTGAGCAAATAGAAGGCTTGTAACCTAGCTTTTCTGTAGGAGGAACCTAACATTTATCATAAAATTTGGTAACAAGTATTAATTTTCTATTAACCGAAGAACACGAATTATACAAATAAATTATCAGCATTTGAACACATTCATAAGAAAAAAATACCGCTCAGTTTTAGAACGCTAAGTTCATTTTTTTTTTCCGCGGCACTTCTATGGTAGGGCGGGCTAGTGATCTTCGGGGAATCCCCGCCGCTATTTTCGAAGGACATTCATACGCTACTCTAGAGTCAAATGAGTACTAAATTTTTACAAAGCACTTCTATGGTAGGGCGGGCTAGTGATCTTCGGGGAATCCCCGCCGCTATTTTCGAAGCCCCATCCGATTAAGGGCTTTACGTGATGCAGTTACGCCACCAGTTCCTTCCGTGGTGATTATGATATTATTTACTATCCCTCTCGACCAGAAAGTGTAATAATGTTCAATAATGTACGCACCCGTATAGCTATGACCTTGGTTAGGTACATTTTTTTGACTAGAAATCACTTACTGACATAAGAGCAATAAAAAATTTGTAAATTTCGCACGTGTACTGATAACTTATTGTTTATGCACTCGAGATAGTAAGAACTAATCAAAGATAACGTATCGTTACTATCATGCTTATGCAACCCACAATTAAAACGAATACTGTTTAAACCGAATCTTTCTATCTATTTATAGTAACGGATGTCAATATATAAAAAAAAATCGGAAAAAAACTATAAATTAATTAAGTACAGTCGAACTTTGTTATAACAGCATCGGTTATAATGACAAGTCTGATGTAACATCGGCTTTTCGTAGTCTTACAATTTTAGCATTCAAATCTACTTACTAGCAACTTTCGGTTTCATTCCTACCTAAGCCAATCTCACATCCCTACTTTTCCTTCGTTACTTTTGTTCCTAATATGTCCCTAACTAACTCTTTTTCATGTCTCAGAAGGTCCCTTATTGTCCTATCAGTTATTTGACTTCTAGCTCTTCGTTTCCAACTTTTATATTGGGTCGTCTACATTCACCACCGTTTATTTTTATTTATGAAATTATTTTTGAAATAAAAGGTCCTGGACAATCCTTATGGAAAAGGCTTGGAATTGGGGGATGATGTTGTTGATCAAAATTTCTCATGGACACAAGATCAAAAAATAAAAAGTTTCTGAGTTAAGGAGTAAGGTAGTGTACGATTTTCAACCTGTGTAACTAGGTGGGATTTTCAATCGATTATCTCTTCAGATAGGTACTTCAAAATGTGAAAATGTTCTACAAATATGATATTGGTGTACGCAATGGTGACGTCCACGGTGTTCCTCTTGTAATTATCTTCGCGATTATTTTAAAGATGCGATCGATTTAAACATAACCTTGGAGATAATTATCAACATCACAATTGCTTGTTCGTCTTTAGGCCAAATATTTATATTGTTTTGAACATTTCTAGATATCTAGAGTACCTGAATATCAGTTACACGCTAGACAAACTGAAAATAGTGCGTTACTTTGATCTTTAAATCAGTAACTTATTGTATTTTTCGATCTCGTGCTGCCGAGAACTTTGATTAGGAAGTCCTGTGGTTGTTTGTGTCTAAAAATAAAATACGAGTTTTTTTTCAGTCTTTCTCATCAATGGTCTCAAGAGCCAGAAATTTTGAAAAGAAATATATGCGTTGGTATTAGTGATAATTATAGATGTAGCTCTAACCGTTAAACCACCGAATTTGATGTTTTCAAGGAAGGATTATTCATCGTCATCATCATCATCATCATATAATCATCGTCAGTCCTAAGACTGTTTGGATACGCATCTCCATTTTTTCCTATCCTGAGCTAATCTTCGCATTTTTCTTAAAACCAGAACAACCCACATCCTTAACTATTTGCGAACAGTAATCTAATCTAGGTCAACCTATACCCCTCCTAACTCCCGATTCTGCCTCTAATATGTCTCTGACTAGACCTTCACGTATCAGAAGGTGTCCTACCAACCTATTTCATCTATTTTTTATTGACTTTCATAGAGTCCTCTGTTCTCCTATTATTTCTAATACCTCTTCATTTCTAACCTTCTCTATCTACGTTTTCCTCATCATTCGCCTGTAACACCACATTTCAAATGCTTTTAACCTTTTTTTTACCGGCGCGCCCAGTGTCTATGTTTCGCACCTGTACAGCGCCGCGCTCCAAAAATACACCTTCAACAATCTTCTTCGAATTTCTAAATGAATCGTTCGCGAGCATAGAAGTGACATCTTTTTATTAAAAGCGACTCGACCCTGTGCTATCCTCCGCTTTATATCCCTACCTCTCCTTCCGTCCTGACTTATCTGACTTCCTAGATACCTAAAATCAGCCACGTATGTCTATCAGGTCGTTGGAAGTTGTCCCGGCCAGCAGTCCGAAATGTTTTAAATAGTTCTTTTTAGAAGAACAAACTACCGTCTTAGGATGTAAATCTAAAGGCATCTGATCGATTTGATTTCGATCAGTAGATAAGGCAAACATAGTACGACGGTGACCCAGTGGAAGCGGCACTCACGGCAAAGCCAGCATTAATCCGTCTATTCAAGGGATTCGGCAGTTAGAAGACTACAGACGACCAAACTGCACTCGCGATACAATCTTTCGAACAGCTGCAGAGTGCATCAATTGCACCAACAGCAAAAGGACATTGAAATGGATAAAATAAGAGAGAAGACCGAAATATTAACTATTAAATTTCGATAAAATAAGTTAAACAATAATGCAAAAAAAAAAATAAGAACCGATTAACTAACTTCACACTCGATAAAGGAAAAAAAAAGGTTTAAAAGCTAAAACTAGTAGAAAAAACATTAGAAAAACGTCGCTCGCGACAATCATAATAATACAACAAGTAAGCAAAAAACTATTAGCAAAAACTAGATTAGACTACCTATTATTTACGGAACGTGACATACTGTAATCTTTAATGTCACCATTGAAAATCGAATTGTACAATTATTTTTTTCACTTAAACGAATCACAGCTTTTCTATCGACGTAAGCGCTAGTGCATTTGGGTAAATATTACTTAAAGTTATTTCCTTTGTTAGATTTCAAACTTTCAAATCGTACGTATGACTGTGCGTATCGCGATTGGTTCGAGATCTAACGATAAAGCTACTGTTAAAGATAATATTTCAAACAATATTCTAATTTTTTTATATGCAACATACACAACAGAATAGTGGTGGTAATGGCATATAATTAATTAATAAGTATTTAATAAAGAATTATAATTAATTTAAACATAAGTTCTCGTTAATTACAAATCTTTTGTAATTATTTGTAATATTACTTATGGATATT
>NW_020439302.1:3194646-3198200 GCF_000699045.2 Agrilus planipennis
AAGCCATTTCTTTTGATATGAAACACGGTATTTTTTTTTATATTTAATTCCCTATTGGTCCCCCAAAAATGTTCAAAATTAATTTATTTACGTTCTGCGTTCGTGTTTGGGTCACAGAAATTCATATGCGTAGATTTCGAGCGAATTGACTGTGATACATGGACAGACAGACGCCCGAGTGATCTTATAAGGGTTCCGTTTGTAATTAGGACGTACGGAACCCTAAAAATGTCGACAAAGGAATGTGTAATTTCTATACTCGCTAAACATTTTGCCTTACGTGTAGTTCTTAAAACCCTTTTAACCTACAATAACTCATACAGCTTTTAATCGATTTCAAACAATGAGGAGGTTCTCAATTCTGTCTGGGTTTTTTTTTGCAACTTGTAATTTAGACTGATAATTATATATGCACAAGTGTTATCTACAATTAAATTTTTTGACTGATAATTTTTTTGAACTTTGAAGTACGTATTAATTTATGCTTTGAAAAAGAAAAAATTAGAATCAGATAAATGCTGTTACAGCTCCATCTATTACGTAATTGATATATTTCAGTTAGGGGTGAGACGACATAAAAACAGCTTTCCCGTTTCTATCTTTGTTACATTCTACCCTTTATTCGTTACTGTATTTTTGGGTAGATGTCTCACCATGTACATTCTTAAGAATTATCCGTTTACGTGTAATCGAATTAAAAGTCTTAGTTTTATAAATATCTGTACAAAAAGTCGAACCAAATGAAGTAACATCGCCTATTTTAGATAACGCTATTTTCCAAGTGGATTTCATGATAATGAAATTTTTTCGTTATGAGTGAAGAACTATCTATATTACTTCCGTGTTATCTATATAGGTATGTATTTTGATTAGTAAAACGTAAGTGCGGTCAGATTTATACGTGTCCTATTCTCAAAATTAATGTTTAAATTACTCATAATAACATTAAAAATTAATAGTTATCAGGTACAATGGTACGCGAGCCTAAAAAGAAAAGAATAATTAATTAAAAATTCCAGTTACACTCTTCGAAAGTAATAATTTCCAGCAAGTGATAAAAAATTGACAATTGTTTTTCAACGCAATATTCATTATCAATGTGAATAGGATGATACATTATCAATTAAAGAGGCTTTCAAAAAATAAACTAATCTTACACGTGTAACTAATTAACGGTAGGATTAGACTGATAAGGTGTCTCTGTCAGGTAATGTTACAAAATTGATTCTTAAAAAAAAAATATTGCAAAAAATTCACAAAAACCCGTATCTATTTACTCAATTGGTTTTAACATTAAAATTAATTGGTAGCTTGGTTTNAGTAACTTATTGTATTTTTCGATCTCGTGCTGCCGAGAACTTTGATTAGGAAGTCCTGTGGTTGTTTGTGTCTAAAAATAAAATACGAGTTTTTTTTCAGTCTTTCTCATCAATGGTCTCAAGAGCCAGAAATTTTGAAAAGAAATATATGCGTTGGTATTAGTGATAATTATAGATGTAGCTCTAACCGTTAAACCACCGAATTTGATGTTTTCAAGGAAGGATTATTCATCGTCATCATCATCATCATCATATAATCATCGTCAGTCCTAAGACTGTTTGGATACGCATCTCCATTTTTTCCTATCCTGAGCTAATCTTCGCATTTTTCTTAAAACCAGAACAACCCACATCCTTAACTATTTGCGAACAGTAATCTAATCTAGGTCAACCTATACCCCTCCTAACTCCCGATTCTGCCTCTAATATGTCTCTGACTAGACCTTCACGTATCAGAAGGTGTCCTACCAACCTATTTCATCTATTTTTTATTGACTTTCATAGAGTCCTCTGTTCTCCTATTATTTCTAATACCTCTTCATTTCTAACCTTCTCTATCTACGTTTTCCTCATCATTCGCCTGTAACACCACATTTCAAATGCTTTTAACCTTTTTTTTACCGGCGCGCCCAGTGTCTATGTTTCGCACCTGTACAGCGCCGCGCTCCAAAAATACACCTTCAACAATCTTCTTCGAATTTCTAAATGAATCGTTCGCGAGCATAGAAGTGACTTCTTTTTATTAAAAGCGACTCGACCCTGTGCTATCCTCCGCTTTATATCCCTACCTCTCCTTCCGTCCTGACTTATCTGACTTCCTAGATACCTAAAATCAGCCACGTATGTCTATCAGGTCGTTGGAAGTTGTCCCGGCCAGCAGTCCGAAATGTTTTAAATAGTTCTTTTTAGAAGAACAAACTACCGTCTTAGGATGTAAATCTAAAGGCATCTGATCGATTTGATTTCGATCAGTAGATAAGGCAAACATAGTACGACGGTGACCCAGTGGAAGCGGCACTCACGGCAAAGCCAGCATTAATCCGTCTATTCAAGGGATTCGGCAGTTAGAAGACTACAGACGACCAAACTGCACTCGCGATACAATCTTTCGAACAGCTGCAGAGTGCATCAATTGCACCAACAGCAAAAGGACATTGAAATGGATAAAATAAGAGAGAAGACCGAAATATTAACTATTAAATTTCGATAAAATAAGTTAAACAATAATACAAAAAAAAAAATAAGAACCGATTAACTAACTTCACACTCGATAAAGGAAAAAAAAAGGTTTAAAAGCTAAAACTAGTAGAAAAAACATTAGAAAAACGTCGCTCGCGACAATCATAATAATACAACAAGTAAGCAAAAAACTATTAGCAAAAACTAGATTAGACTACCTATTATTTACGGAACGTGACATACTGTAATCTTTAATGTCACCATTGAAAATCGAATTGTACAATTATTTTTTTCACTTAAACGAATCACAGCTTTTCTATCGACGTAAGCGCTAGTGCATTTGGGTAAATATTACTTAAAGTTATTTCCTTTGTTAGATTTCAAACTTTCAAATCGTACGTATGACTGTGCGTATCGCGATTGGTTCGAGATCTAACGATAAAGCTACTGTTAAAGATAATATTTCAAACAATATTCTAATTTTTTTATATGCAACATACACAACAGAATAGTGGTGGTAATGGCATATAATTAATTAATAAGTATTTAATAAAGAATTATAATTAATTTAAACATAAGTTCTCGTTAATTACAAATCTTTTGTAATTATTTGTAATATTACTTATGGATATTGTTTTATACGCGATAATCAAAGGGTGATATCAGTTTTTGAAATTTTTTTTTCGCTGTTGTAACATTACAAAAAAAACAGCGGACAGACAGATACGCGAGTGATTCTATAAGGGTTCCGTTTTTTATTCGGACGTGCGGAACCCTAACCCGAGAACCAACTTAACATTGTAGTTGAAAAAAAAAACATGTTCTCTCATATGTTCAAACTATAAATGTAAATTTGTTCGCGCAATATTGTTTTATTGAAAGATTTGCCACGATATTGTTCAGAACATAGACTTCTTATGAACTCTCCTGTAATTTATATTTAAAGAACTATTTTCTGTATTTTTTTCAAAATTTTAGGTTCAGTAGTATCGGAGATAAGGGGGGGGAGTTCAATTTTTATCTATTTTCTTAAATAACTTTAAAACTATTTATTTT
>NW_020439302.1:3199671-3225453 GCF_000699045.2 Agrilus planipennis
TTGAAAAGACAGCAACAACAACTCGGATAAAAGACATTCTAGTTCAAAGTTGGTTAATTATTTGTAAAAAAAAATACTTTACTTCCAGAGAATTTATTCGAAGTAAATGAATATCATTTACCTACGATAAACCTTTTTTTATATTTCAAAATAATAATGAAAATAAAATTAAAAAAGTTTGTTTTCAGTTAATTATACGTTGATGTGAAAATAGTAGGCTATTATCTAGTGTATTATCTTTAAAAAGTCGAATTTAAATGTTGAAAAGTAAACAAAACAATTGAAAAACAAAAACGAAATCAATTTTACTAGGTAAAGGTTCGCATAGCGTTGAAAAAGTTGAATTTTTCTTGAACACGTACTGTTGCGGTTGATCGAAAATTTTTGAACATTTACGCCCTATTAACTAACTTGATACAACGGCCGCAGCAAAAAAATGCCCTTCGGAAACACTATTAACGTCGAGTCCGTAAAAAAAAAAAAACAATAACTAATTGTACTTGATATTTTAACTTTTATTATTCCAGCAGCGCCTTCGCGCATTGCTAAATCTTGTAATAATCATAATTAGAATTAAAAACCGCAAAACGCTGCATAACCACCGAGTAATTGTACAAGAAGGTCAATTTTACACATGAACTGTTACCTCTTCATCAATAAAACAGGGCCGGCTTAAGGAACGTTAAACTATTACACAAACGAACTCCACCTTAAATAAAATTACAGGAGGAATTTACCTTTTATATTAAGTAGGTAAAAATATACAGGGTGACCCACTCCATACATTTGTTCATAACATGCCATCTCTATATTTCTGCCACCAATTGTAAAATAATTTCTCTAGAATACATTAAATCGTATTGCAATACATTTACATTAGCTTTCGTATATTTCAACTAAAATTGTCTAATCTGTCGCCTATTTCTTATTGCCTTCCACAGTGATCTCTTCGCGCACATCGTCCATGTTTCGCACCCGTACAACGCCGCGCTCAAGACAAATCTTTAACAAGCTTTTCCGTATTTCTAAATTAAGCTTTTACGAGCATCATCATCATAAGGTCGTCAGTCTTCAGACTGGTTGGACAAGCACCTTTACTCATTCCTATCCTGAGCTCATCTTTGAATTTCCCTAAAATTAGAACATCCTACATCCTTAACTATTTGCGAAGAGTAATCTAATCTAGGTCTACCTCTACCCCTCCTAACTCCTGTTTCTGCCTCTAATATGTCTCTGATTAGACCTTCATGCCTGAGAAGGTGTCCTACTAACCTATCTCGCCTATTTACTTCCGTAGAGTCCTCTGTTCTCCTATTCATTCAAATTTCTCTTCATTTCTAACCTTCTCTATCCACGGTATCCTCATCATTCGCCTGTAACACCACTTTTCGAACGCTTCTAACTTATTCTTTTCCGCAGCGCTCACTGTCTATGTTTCGCACCCGTACAGCGCCGTGCTCCGAACATACACCTTTAACAATCTTTTTCAAATTTTTAAATTAATCGCGCGCGAGTATAGAAGTGACTTCTTGCGATCTTGCGCTATCCTCTGCTTTATATCCCTACTACTCCTTCCGTCCTGACTTATGTGACTTCCTAGATACCTAAAATTAGCCACTTCATCTAATCCTTCGACTCCTTTCTTTATATTCGCTATTTCCCTACTTTTTTTCCCTTGCATACCGGTATTTTTGTTTTACTTTTATTTATTTTCATACAATAAAAGCAACTAAAAACTCGCCAAAGAAATGTGTAATTTCATGTTCGGCGATCTTAGTGTCTTACTTTTATAAGAAATTTGCCCTAATTTGATTAATAAACACAAATGTACAGGGTGTCCCTTTCAACAGCAACGTTTTAATTTATTAACTGTTTTTGATTTACAGCACTTTTAATAATGATTAATAGGTTTACAGCACGTTAAATTAGTTCCGAAAACAGTAATTAACGCCAATAAACATCTTTAACGGAAAAAAAAGAATTGCGAACTGAAACTCAAGGACGCCAAGTGACGTTCTGACCGCGAAAACATTATTACAAACAATCGTGTTAAGTAAATGAATGATAGTAAGTAGCGTGTCGAAATTCGATACTTTATAAGATTTTGGTGAAAGAAAACATTAAAATTTTGTAGGTTCGCAATCCGTAATGGTAAGAGATACTATACAGGGTGTTTCTGAAACAAGAAGGTGATAGAGCACTATAAAATAAAAAAATTAAGTAAATGTTAAATTGTTCGGATGTCAACCGTTTTCGAGAAAAACGTATTTGAAAGTGCAGTCCGACCCTGGTAAGGATCGAGGAAACATGACATTGCAATGCCGCATTCCATCAGCTGCAGCATACGTGTTTTAGGAGTATTTCTTTTGTATTTGTGATTTAAATACCATGTCGAGGTGTACTTTAAATAGTACTGCATACTATCAGCGGTGAATAAACTAGTTATTTAATTAATTGTTATCTAGTAGCAAGGTGTTGATGTTTACTTAATTAGTTGTTCCACAACCGTCACCGTTTACATTTTTCATCGATGTAGTTATCGCAATTTCTCTATACTATGCCAATTCACGCCCAGGGCCGGCTTCGGATTGGAACATCGTATAGTTTTCTTACAAATTGTTTTATTACTTAACGAAACTCTAAAGTTTACTAGTTATTACGGAAACGTCCTTATACGAAGGACTAGCTGAACTTATCCAAATCGATTGTTGACGGTCCGTATGCCAATTAGGGAAACCTCTGGTCTATACAATCTTTTACATATGCCAATTATAAATACTGTCTTAACCTAAACCCTTGCACAAGCCAACCAAGGAGGCACTTCGCAAAATAGCAAATGCAGACGGAAGACAACTTAACAGTTCTGTAATTAATTATTTAATAAAACAAAAACGAAATTAATTAAAACAAACACATTATATTTAAATTTTTTCTTAAATTTTGCGTTGGCATTGTGCTTCCTGATTGATGTGATGCTAGCTGCGCACAGTGAGCTATTTAGTTTTAAAAGTTGTTGCTGGAATCGCAATCCGTTTTAATTTTTTGGGGCACGTTTGACCTTGTACAGACGTTAGAAAAGAGCTTGGACAGGTGACGTAGCCATTAATAGGTTCCCATTCTCAAGTTCCTTGTTGCCGGTGTCGAAACACAGCGTAATACAATTCTATAGTAGCCTGTAGGCATATACGTGTGTGTGTGTGTGTGTGTGTGTGTGTATCTAGGACCGTCTATGTGTGTGTTTACAAGTGGTGCAGCGCAAGCTTGATTTAAGAGATCGGCGATGATTTAATACATACGGGGGGCATTCAACAAGTCCATTAAGAACAATCGAAGCGAGACGATATTCTTTTTTTATTTTTTTGTTTGTTATGGAAGACACCACATTTGACTGAAAACATACGAGGGTCAATAGAAACGTATTATTGTAACATTTATGTAGACATTGAAACTTATAACCAATAGACTACGTATGTCTATTCCTAAGTATATGAAGATTAATTTGGTTATCTTTTCTGGTTACGCCACTGGTATCCATGGCTAGCTTGGTTTGCAATACTTATTCTGTCTAATCAGATATAGCAAAAATATTCCACACACCTAACCGAAATTGATGTTGAATAAATAATAAATATGGACAACCTAAGAAAAGAGGTTTGCCTTGCTAACATTATATTGATCTTGACCTCAGGTGTCGACTCTGTCTGTTGTGGGCTCCGGCCAACTTGGATGACTAATGAAAGTAAATTTTTTAGCGCTCGTCTTCTACTTGCTGTGCACAAGATGATAATTATTCAAAGTTTTTAAAACGCTATTACATTATTTCACTCGCACGTACGTGTAGGAATATAGAAAGACATTTATAAACGAACAATTTACTTGCGTCTTGTTCGCAAAGAGAAATTCGTAAAAAAATCAAATGCCAATCATTCGTCAATACATGTACCTGCAACAGTGTCGAGAATTTTTGGTGTTGAATCAAAGATGTCGTCATTTTTTCTTCTTTACATTTCTTGTGGATCCAAATGGTTTCAATAACATTTATTAGAGTTAGAACATTTTATTATCTATACGAAAATAAGGTTGAAGGTATATTCAATACCACGTCGCATTTTTCAAAAGATGATGATTGCATGTAGCAGAACATTCTGTGAAAATGGCGATTGATGTAACACTAACGATTTCTTCAAGAAAGGAAAAATTTCAGGACGTACAAGTTTTTGTATGTAGGTATGTAAGTTTTCCATTGTTTTCCAAGAATATTACGCAAATAAATGAAAATTTACATTTTAAACGTTCGATTAAACGTAGCAATGGTGTTGGTTATTATCGGTAAAATTTGTTGCATATCAATTAATTGCTGTCACGGAAAGACGTTTTTAACTGCAACACACTATTTACCTGCTTTGCGCTTCAAGATCGCAATTTATTTTGAAGTTTTCTCCATATAGTCGATAAATTGATGAACTTTAGATGGATACTCTAATAATAACACGAAGAGAATCATCAACGTCATTATAAAGTCGTCAGTCCTTCTAAGACTGGCTGGACACGCACCTCCACTCTTACCTATTCTGAATTAATTTTCCTACCTCTACTCCTTTTAACTCCTGTTTCTGCCTCTAATATGTCTCTGACTAGACCTTCATGCCTGAGAAGGTATCCTACCAACCTATCTGGCCTGTTTTTTATTGACTTCCATAGAGTCCTCTGTTCTCCTATTCTTTCTAATACCTCTTCATTTCTAACCTTCTCTATCCACAGTATCCTCATCATTCGAATGTAACACCACATTTCGAACGCTTCTAACCTTTCCTTTTCCGCAGCGCTCACCGTCTATGTTTCGCACCCGTACAAACATACACCTTTAACAATCTTTTTCGAATTTCTAAATTAATCGTTCGCGAGCATAGAAATGACTGCGCTATCCTCTGCTTTATATCCTTACTGTTCCTTCCGTCCTGACTTATCTGACTTCCTAGCTACCTAAAATCGGCCACTTCTTCTAATTTTTCGTCTCCTACCTTTACATTCGCTCTTTCTCTACTTTTTCTTCCTTTGCAACCAGTATTTTTGTTTTACTTTTTTTTATTGTCATACAATACTGTTTTGTCTCTACCGCTTCCTTTTTGTTTACGACTAACTCCTCTTTGACAGAATCGATAATCGAGCCTTTTTCGAGTATGAGAATAATTAATTTAGGTAGACGTACGTTACCTACGAACGTCTTGCCCTAAAATAATTGGCGAAAGCGCTGGGCACGGCAAAATTTAATCCTACGGGTGATTTTAACACCAGAAGTAAGTAATTATCATCTAAATATGCACAACGATCTTATAAATTTATGTAACGTACTCGATAACCAAGTAATTAAAGACACTGCTGTATTTATCAACCAATAATAATAATGTTGATAACATACCGAAATTTATAAACCTCGAAAATGTTAACTACTTGTAGGTACTCAGTTCGTTTCTATGAAGCGCGGCTATTAATAATAATGTTTTTCGTTATTTCAATACACTTTATCGAGAGCTCTTTCATTTATTCAAACAATACACAAAAAAAAAGTCGTTAGGACGACAAAAAAAACCGAGTAAAAAGTAGTCCTTCAAAAACATGTTACCATACAATTGATAAAATCTCTACGAGAGTCAGATAGCTGAAATAATCCATTTAAACGATTTGAAATGTTTCAATTAAAAGGATAAATATTTCCTCAATTTGTACTATTGGAAGAGAATGAGTTATTTTTTCAAGAGTTAACTTGAAGTTGTCTCCGAGTAAAAATTGCACACGATACTCATTTTGGGAAATTGTAATTCGTAACGTTTTTGTTTGGATTTTGGCATTTAGTAAAACCCTAAAATCTGATTTCGGCAATACCCGAAACAACATTTTCCTATACGAACCCCAACGTTCCCCAAAAATCCTACCTTCTCTTCGTGGAACGCTTCCCCGACTGAGACCGGCGTGGACGGCGACGATGTGTTACCCCTTTCTTCATCCACCTTCCCCTCTCCCGTTCTTGCATTGTCCATGTTCCTTAACCCGTCCAGATGCGATTTATATTCGCGATATTTTTCACCCGCCATATTCGGCCGCACATCCCCGTTCATCCCCCTCACGTCAAGTCCGGACCTGAGTCTTTCGGCACCGTTCAACCTTTCGTGGTGGTTGATATCCCTGTCGAGATTGAGCCGATCCATGTGGTTTAGGTTCCTTTCGGCCAGTGCCCTTTCGGCATTTTGGGCAAGGGATCGCTCCAAATTTATCCTTTCTATCGTCAGGTTCCTCTCCAGTCCCAGGTTACGGTCTAAACCCATCCCTCGGGAGTCGTTGTACGAGACAGGACGGTGGTGTTCCGGCAAAGGTCTTTGATCGTTCAGGGACCTCTGTTGGTGGTTCTCGCCCAGATGGTTCCTGTCCGTCATGATCCTTTCCAGGCTTATGGGTCGGTCCACGACCGGTGGGTTTGGTCGATCCATCCTGTCCATTCTGTCCATGCCCAAACATGACCTTTCGAAGTTGAAACCGTTCCTTTCGAAATGAGATCGATCGAAGAAGCTTCTGGTGTCTTGACGGAGGTCATTGTTGTGGAGGTTAAGTCGAAGGTCGACATTACGTTCGCTAAGTCGATCGCCAAGACTCCGGAGGGTGTCTATCGATCTCTGGAGATGCGAGTAATCGGTGGTGTTGTCCAGATGCATTGGGGCGGGTTGGAAGTCCAACCCCCCCGTCCTGTACTCCACGCGACCCTCCAGGATGTTCTCTCAATGAATGAAATGGAGGAACATAAAGTGCTCGAGGAATGAAACTTTTCTTTTTGGTAACACAGAAACACGAAAACACAGAAACAACTGTGAAACTTCTTTTTTTTTTTTAGGTGGACTTACGCACGATGATCAACTCGTGTCTGAAGATGGTCTCTAGGTTGTGTTGTGCGAAACGTCGAAGACACAAAGACACTGACATGTAACCGGTGTACGAGTGGACTATTATTTTCGTGCAGCACACTTAATCTTATTTTTCTTGTTCTCCAAAAATCACTGGTTCAATTAAATTTTTTTTTATCCTTAGTCTCTAAATATCACACTTCTTCTTGTTCAACACTAACTCGTTAATATACGAAATTCGTAACTGTTTCGATTATTTATTTATTTATTTATTTAAATAATGTTCACGAATTACCAACTGTAGAACGTTTAAAAGCTTTTAATGTTAATTATGTTAAAAAACATTTTTCTCTTAATTTATCTGAAGAGAGGTAGGCATTCGTGCTTCGGAGCTGTGACCCAGGATTAGTACCGAAACCGTTAAGCCCAAATAAAGAACTCTCTTAAACNAACTCTGTTCTCGTATAAAATTTTTCTTCGTTCTAATACCTCATAAGAATTTCGTATATTTAATTTAATTTGTTTTCCTTATTAAACATTCTAAAGTCAACGGGCGATAATAAAAATCGTTTGTTTCGTTTTTTTTGAAAAGACAGCAACAACAACTCGGATAAAACACGTGAACGGGGCCGGTCGTATGGTAAAATAGCATGCCGGACTGCGTTTCCGTAAAAAATCAAAACAAAAACGAGAAGAAACAAATGAGCAATAAAAAAAGCGGCGCTCGTTTGGATAGCAAAAACTATACTAGCTGCGAAAGATTAGGAAAAAGTTTTGGATCAGCATCCCATCGCGGTGTGCTGTGCCGCTCGGTGGTGGGGCGGCCCTGTCACTGGAGGGGGCATACATTACATAATATACGCGTTCAGTCCGAGGTGGCGTTGAAGACGTACGCAAAACAAAAGCAAATCAGAGCAACGCGAATGCGTAATAACCTTCGTAATTATTACTGTTTGTTAAACGCATTTTTCTATCAGCACTTTTTAATAATGCAAAACGATCCAAGCGTGCGGCACATTCGATTGTTCGTAGTACAGATAGTTTGTCACCGCCGCAGCCTACTCTGCGTTGTTACTCGTTATATTAATTTAATAGGCAAATTTATGCACAACAGGTTTATAGCGGCTTACACAGACACACGTACGCACATACGGGAGAC
The DNA here is from genome assembly GCF_000699045.2 of Agrilus planipennis. Taxonomy (NCBI): domain Eukaryota; kingdom Metazoa; phylum Arthropoda; class Insecta; order Coleoptera; family Buprestidae; genus Agrilus; species Agrilus planipennis. Next base: position 3,207,724 of record NW_020439302.1, read on the forward strand.
GTTTCGACGGAGAAAGGTTGAAGTTGAAGTATTTCCATAAAAAGCGGCTTTTTTATCGCGGTCCGGGAGAGAGAATTTATTGCTAGAACTGACCTCCGGTAACCAAAAACTTTGCGACGCCGTTCTGAGCGTCTCCCAAGGAAATTTATTTCGCGTCGATATCGCTGTGCGTGCGTAAAACGACGTTTTTCTCTATCCCTTTGCATTCCTCTCACGATGGTCTCCGACGCAACTCTACGCCACAAGTTCCGCACGCAGATTTTCCCGGACTCGGAAAAAGCAATCGAAAGAGCACACGATTCGCATTTGTTTTTTCCTTTGTCTAGTTTACCCCAATAACAATATCGCTTTAATCTGGGTGATTAAAAATAAAGGAACAACCCCTTGCAAAATAAAATAAAAATTCGGTAATATTTAATGGGTATTTTTAGAGGTCGACTCCGTATGGGTGTGAAATATGGAAATGGAAATGTTAGAATGGTGAGATCAAGTAAAACCGAGAAAAACTAACTTTCATTAAGTTGTCTTCGAATGATACAAGTTTAACTCAAATTATAAATTGCGAATCGAAATCCTATTACTAATCCTGAAGGATATACTGACTTGTGTCGTATCCAGGATGTTTCTGAAATAAGTAGCAAACTTGGAGGACGTAACACGTAAACAAGAAAATTCAGTATTTAAATGTTTCGAGGTCCGAAAATCCTCCGTTTTCGCGAAAAACGTATCAGTCCGGCCCTGGTGGGATCACGCAGACAAATACTACATTAGATCGTCGCAATGCATCAGTTGCAGCATCTATGTATCTATCTCTATTGTATTTGTTTTCCTAAAACAATGTCGAGGTGTACTTTCAACGATACTGCATACTATGAGTGAAGAATAAAGTAGTTATTTAATTAATTGTTATCGCAATGGGAATTTAAAGATTATTATATGTAGTAACGTAGTAATAATCTGTTGATATTTACTTTATCAGTTGTTTCACAACCCTCACTTTTTACATTTTTCATCGGTATAGTTGATTAATTGTTACTGCTATTACTGCATACGTTGCCAATTCCCGCCCAGGGCCGGCTTCAAATTGTAACTTGTTACAAATTGTTTTGTCCCTTGACCATGCTATGCTTCTTTACTCTCTATTTATTTCAGACAAGCCCTGTATGTCTATATTGGATCAATCTGGTCGGACCTCTACAATTCACCCTGTCAGGCATTATTCCTGATCTGGTCTGACCAAATGTTCCTTTTTGAGTCCTATTAGGGCAGTTAGACTTCCAGTCCTACATATTTTCTTCTCGAGATGTGGTGTTATATAGGGGAATTTTAAAAATACCGTAGATAGAAACGAGGGAGTATTTGAAAGAATATGGAGCTTTATCGAAATGAAGGCATCCATACGAAGCAGAGACAGGAGTTAAGAGGGGTAGGCTTTCGAGAAAATTGGTTCGAGGTGCGTGTTTTCGAGTTAAAGATTTTATAATGATGAAAATATGTACACCTTTTATTTCTAATTAATAAGTTCATCTATCTATCATTAATTTCTTTAAAGAGCTCCCCTTGGAAAGTTAAATGCGAAACACGTAAAAACCATTTTTATTACACCTTATTTAAAAACAACTCATCGAATACATTTAGGACGGGGGTGCACATAGTTGTGTAACTTTTATTGTACAATAACGTTTTAAAACGCTTGCCGCCCGTCTACGAAAGGGTTCTTTTACTATCAGCCTCCGTTTTTTTTTGTTACTTATTATTATTTTCCCTTAAATTATTACTCGCCGAAAAGAAGCACTGGGGTAGAAAAGAAAAGAAAAAAAAAATGCCGCCACCAAACACGATCGGGATCTTTCCGACAATTTTATGAGTTTATTGACACACGAAATCGTCACAGAAGCTGGGATCTGTGCTCAAGAAGATCTGTCAAAAAAACTTCCGCGTCTATAAAATGGTCGTAAAATTGAGTAAATATTTACGAAACGTTAGGTAACAGCTACACCGAAATTTTAAGTATTATTGTCGAACAGGGAGAAATGCCGAACGAAATTAGGTCCACGAACGGAATAATATGAAAGGGGTAAGTCTCGTTTATTACCAAATTTTATTTTTATTGTTACTCAATTCCTTTCAATATACGTACATATACACCTACATAATATACCCCAGTCTGCTATCATAAAACGATATTGTACTTCAAATTCCTTTCTTGTGTTGTTACACCTACCGAAACGTATTTTTTATTTTACGATTAGCGTTTAAAAGAGTAACGCGTTATAGGTACCTACTTATCTATATTTTAATAAATTATTATCAACTGTAAATCAACTAAACACACTAAAGATAATAATTCAATTATCTACTAAATCCAATTGGAAATTTTCAATACGTGACTTTTCTGAATTTATAGCTAACCAGGTTGATGTTTTAAAGACAGGATGAAGGACTATCAAGAAAAACGTTGAAAACAAGTTTAACTTATCATCATCGTAAGGTCGTCAGTCCTAAGACTGGTTGGACACGCACCTCCACTCTTTCCTATCTTGAGATAATCTTTGCATTTCCTCAAAACTAGAACAACCCACATCCTTAAATATTTGAGAACAGTAATCTAATCTAAGTCTGCCTTTAATATAACTCTGGCTAGAACTTCATGCCTGAGAAGGTGTCCTACCAACCTATCTCGCCTATTTCTTATAGACTTCCATAGAGAGTCCTCTGTTCTCCTATTCTTTCTAATACCTCTCCATTTCTAACCTTCTCTATCCACGGTATCCTCATCATTCGCCTGTAACACCACATTTCGAACGCTTCTAACCTTTTCTTTTCCGCAGCGCCCACCGTCCATGTTTTGCACCCGTACAGCGCCGCGCTTTAACAGAACAATAACTACGTAATTTACATTTTACATACCCATGAATATTTAAGATTAGTGAAGGTGTCTTTTAGGGGCTTCTTCTAGGCTTAATTATGAATGATTTGATTGGTTTAAATAAACTTTCTCCTTTAGACATTCTATCCTTAATTTAGTTTTAGTTTTTATACCTCTATACATTAGTATTTCATTCACCTGAAGAAGCCACTGCGTGTGGCGAAATGGTCACTGTGGTCTTTAAAAAACTGTTTTGCAACATAAGTTATGTTTTTGTTCTCGACGGGACCATTGATGTGTATTTTGGACTGTAAACGATCTAAAAATATACAATGTCGGTATTATTGCATGTTGAGAAAAGCGGCTGATTCTTCTGATCAGTGGCGGCTCGAAAATTAGGGACAGTATGTTCCTGGATATCCTTTTTTTTTTTTTCGATATGTATGACATAGACACACAATGGTCATACAGGTGCAGTAGATTGGCGATCTCGTCCTCATTCGGTGACAGGTAGGCAGCACAAGGCTTAGAAATTCGTCGTTGCGTATGGCAACCTGTTTACGCTGGTGGAGATGCGGCAGCCATGACAGTAGCTCTTCACTTAGGCATTTATATCATATATTAAGGTTCTTACAAACATGGGAAAACCTCCTTAGCTCTTTACCTACGTCATTTCAATAGCCGTCACTGTTTTTGAGTAGAATGTTTTAACGATTGTGTATATACTATCAATGTAATATGGACAGCACAGGGCTTAGAAATTCGCCGTTTTTATAGCAATCAATTTACGCTGGCAGAGTTGCGGCAGCCATGACAGTAGCTCTTCACTTAGGCATTTATATCATATATTAAAGCTGTTACAAACATGACAAAACCCTCTAAGGTCTTTACCCTCTTCACTTCAATAGTCGCCACTGTTTTTGGGTAGAATATCTTGACGATTGTTTATGTACTATTAATGTATTATGGACAGCACAAGGCTTAGAAATTCGCCGTTGTTATGACAACCTGTTTACGCCGGCAGAGATGCGGCAGCCATGACAGTAGCTCTTCACTTAGGCATTTATATCATATATTAAGGCTGTTACAAACATGACAAAACCCTCTAAGCTCTTTACCTACGTCATTACAATAGCCGCTACTGTTTTTGAGTAGAATATTTTGACGATTGCCTGTGTACTACCCACGTATTATATTTATCTGCACGGCATAAGATTGGAAACGTACATAACGGTGCATCAATGAGACTAGAGACACGGCACGGCGGCATAACACAAGATCATTCCCGAAATAACACGAAAGAGAGTAATTTGAAAGTTATTGACACATTTTTTTTTTGTTCACGTTACCTACTATTTTTTGCTCCTATTAAAACCGAACGGTCGTTCTTCGAAAACCTACCCGATCTGAATGTTGCACTTTACCGTTTCTAATCGGCATTTACGTTCGAAATTTTACAGTTTAAGGGCTGGATGACCGGCTTCTGAGAATAGTAACCCCTTTTGTACACGTACCAGCGTGGAAAATGAATTACTAGAAATTTTTGGCTTTTGAACTGATTACTCAACAAACAAACATGTACCTACTTAAATATTTTTAGATACAGGGCGAATAGCGGCTCATTAACACAGAACTTTTTGTTTTTAATACTCTTTAAACACCCTTTGAAGAACTAATCAACTCCATACTCTAGGTCCAGGCACTGTTTCTGTAAATAACAATTTTTTAGGCGGGCGGGGTTTATATTCGGGTTTATAATTGGTTGTATTTAACGTTTAAAGCATAGATAATAAAATTCATCATCATCATAAGGTCGCCAGACCTAAGGCTGGTTGGACACGTATCTCCACTCTTTCCTATCCTGAGCTAAACTTCGCATTTCCCTAAAACTAGAACAGTCCACATCTTTAACTATTTACGAACAGTAATCTAATCTAGGTCTACCTCTACCCCTCTTAACTCCTGTTTCTGACTCTAATATGTCTCTTACTAGACCTTCATGCCTGACTAGACCTATCTCGCCAATTTTTTATTGACTGCCATAGAGTCCTCTGTTCTATTCTTTCCAATATCTCTTTATTTCTAACCTTTTCTACCCACGATATCCTCATCATCCGCCTATAACACCACATTTCGAACGCTTCTAACCTTTTCTATTCCGCCGCGCCCACTGTCCATGTTTCGCACCCGTAAAACGCCGTGCTCCAAACATACACCTTTAACAACCTTTTTCGAATTTTTAAATTAACCGTTCGCGAATTCAATAATAAAATTGTTGAAAATATACCATGCATCAAGTATAAGGTCCAAATTTGGACAGACTCATCTAGTTAAATAACAACATGTACATCGCTCTTCGTAACTGTATTATCTTTTATTTAAATAAATGCCCTTTCGGGTTCGCAGTTGGCTGGGAAATTTAACAGGGATACTTGGGACTATCAGTATGAAAAACCCTGTGGCTCAGAAAATAATAATAGACAAGATGATAATATAATTTTACTAGATAAAGGCCAAAGATTAAATATCTATTAGACATCTTCAAGATTAAAACATCTTTTTAAGTTTAATTTTATATTTGCAGTCACCATTACGATAAAATAAATTTTTGAAAGTAATTTCGTTGTTAATTTATATATTTATTTAAATAATGTTCACGAATTACCAACTGTAGAACGTTTAAAAGCTTTTAATGTTAATTATGTTAAAAAACATTTTTCTCTTAATTTATCTGAAGAGAGGTAGGCATTCGTGCTTCGGAGCTGTGACCCAGGATTAGTACCGAAACCGTTAAGCCCAAATAAAGAACTCTCTTAAACTGTACGTAAATTTATATATAAGCACTTATCTATAAAATTTTCCTTTCGTTTTAGATTTTCTCTGTTTCTTTCTATTGTTTTTGTATTCAATTAATCTGAAGAAGTCGGGAACCTTCAAGCGAAACGATATCTGTACCACCAGGTTTCTGTCGAATGCTGATACTTGTTTTTATTTATAGAAAACTATGTAATATAATATTAAACAAACCTAAGGAAAGCGTCAAAACATTTCGAACGCTTCTAACCTTTTCTTTTCCGCAGCGCCCACCGTCCATGTTTTGCACCCGTACAGCGCCGCGCTTTAACAGAACAATAACTACGTAATTTACATTTTACATACCCATGAATATTTAAGATTAGTGAAGGTGTCTTTTAGGGGCTTCTTCTAGGCTTAATTATGAATGATTTGATTGGTTTAAATAAACTTTCTCCTTTAGACANCGTCAACAAAATTAATATAAGAATTGAACACAAAACATTTATCGGTTTTATAAGGTTACGAGTACTAATTAAATAATTGCCCTTTCGATTTAATTGATATCGTCAATAATTTTAATTAACTGAAACGTGAAGACATTTTTTTTTCTGTTAGATTGTCAAAACATAGCGTCCTGATGAATCCACCCAATGTACAAAAAAAAATTATCGAACCAAAACCTTCTGCTATTTCCTCAATTTTCCTTTTTTCCCTTCATCCCTTTCGTTAGTAATGGAGGAAGCAGTAAAAACTTCCTGCTTAGTTTCCCGAATTTTCACGGGACCCTCTCATAAGAAAGGTGAATAACCTCAGCCAGGCTAAAATAAAGTTAGCGTGTTAGCGTCTCGTAGATTTAAAATATAATTTTTTCCTACGAATGAAAATTATTATAATTGTACGGGTAGAGGGGACGTACAGGGGCCACATAGGGAGCCCTGGGGGGCTAATTTTTTTTGTTATTGTACCTATCATGTAGCTACACGTACTTAAGAATAAACAAAAACGCGTCAAGTCAGTAATCAGGTCCAAATAAAATTAAAAAAAAAACACGATCAAATGGCAGTGGCGTAACATGACCGAAGCGAATGGGGAAAAAGTTAATAGAATTTTTTAATCCACGCATAAAGAACGGAAGCTTATATGTCAACAATGAGCGGATTGCATTCATTAGGATGTGGAGGCACAGGCGTGGACAAACATATAATATTTATAACGCATAACTGGTTGAACCCATTCAAAATTTTGGCGGAAGGACACCATTGCCGATTACACTTTCATTATCATAAGGTCGTCAGTCCTAAGACTGGTCCTATCGCAAGATAATCTTGAAAACTGAAACAACCCACATCCTTAACTATTTGCGAACAGTAATCTAATGTAGGTCTACCTATTACCCCTTCTAACTCCCGTTTCTGCCACTAATATGCCTCTGACTAGACCTTCATGCCTGCGAAGGTGTCTTACTTCTTATTGACTGCCATAGAGCCCTCACGTTCTCCTATCCTTTCTATTACATCTGTCATTCGCTGCCTGTAACATTTATTATTTCGAAACACTTTTAACATTTCCTTTTCCGCCGCACCCATTCTCTATATTTCGCACTCGTACAGCGACGCGCAGATATACACTTAACAATCTTTTTCAAATTTCTAAATTGACCGTTCGCTAGCAAAAAGTGACTTCTTTTTATTGAAGACGACTCGACCCTGCGCTATCCTTTGCTTTATATCCTCACTACTCCTTCCGTCCTGACTTATCTGACTTCCTAGATACCGAAAATCAGTCACTTCTTTTTTTTTTTGGCATTAGTTAATGTACAATCTTATTAATCGGGAATTACAACCGATATTTTCAATTGCTACAGTGAAAATATCGCCGGATTTGGAACGCGCAGTCTCTATTTGTTTTGTTGGTTTGTTGATTCCTGTGAGACGTAAGTGTACACGTCCGATTTTTCGTAGGTATTACTTGACACAAAAGTTTTCACTTTTTTCTGGTTAGGCATAACAATAACATGTAATGCTTGAATAAACTCACATTTAATTATCATTATTATTACTACTTTGTTGCTTTATTATTTATATGAACATTGAATGCATATAACAATAGACGGTTTAGATTAAACGGAGTTTTTGTTAAATGTTGCTAATAACCGTTAAAAATTCGTTTCTTATGCTCCTTTCTACGTTATATCGGCATCAATAAAAAAGCGCATCAAACATTACAATAAATACAAAGTAGGACTTTCATAGGTAGGTGTTCTAAAAAATGAATTAATTATAATCCACCGATGCACTACATAAACGTGTTGTTTTAATATTAATCGATTCAAAGATAAATTTTAAAAAAAAAATTAGTGGCGAAGAAAATAAATTTGCAAATATGTTTCAACAATATTTAATAAAAATTCGACATGTGTTTCAGTTTATGAGAGCTTTATCAAGAGATCAAATTAGATATTAATTAAATGAAGTATTTAATCTATAAGTATTCTTGATAAAGGCCCAATAAGCCGAAACCTACAATGTCAAGGTTTTATCGAACACTGTTGAAGCATTTTTTTTTGGTTTGCGATTTTCTTCAAGGTAATGAGACAACTTTAGGATAAGACTTTCAATTGAACTGGATAGTATACAAATTATCCAAATGTCTGGGTTGTCGGATATACTTAGGACGATAAGATACTAGGTTTTACTCGTAATTTTGCTAGCGTGAATATCCTGAATACACTTCGAAGATCATCGACGACCACATGAAACTAATTTCTCTATCCCTCGGGAACAGTACATTTTTCCTGGATAAAAGGTACCTTATGTCCTTTTCTGCATCCTTGACAATAGGTGTACAAAATTTCATGATAATCGGTTGAGTAATTATGACGTGAAATGATAACAAACAAACTTAGATAGCATTTATATTAACTAGGACTTAGGTAGGTGAATGTCGTCAGGTGTTTCATAAAAGTGAGGTAAAACCAGATGTTTGGGCAGTTTGTATACTGTCCAGCAAGTTTACGAACTAGCCAAGTACCTAATCATACTAATCTGGTTAAAAGGGGTGAAATGGTTAACAAGATCTAATGTTTACCTATACGAACCAGTACCACATTATTTGGGTAGGTAGATACTTAATATTAAACAGTATTGGATGTGAGAAAGGGTAGAGCGATGGAAATTGCATTTGAATTTCAAAAATCGTCCCCCATTAGGCTAATCGATTTTTTATTTTAATACGTCAAATACGGCGTAAACAGGGTTAAAAAATCACAACTTGGGTAGCTCCAGGGTGATTAAGACTAATCGTTCCTTTAGCATACACTCAACGTACCAAAATCACGTCGGCTTAGTACTAGCACGTAGTAAATGACAGACGTTTTTTCTCACGGAGCAGCATGCAAATCAAGTAGTCGTTGCCTATATGTATGCACATACGTATGTAGTAGGCAGGTATGTGATCGTATCGCAATTATATTACAGCGAACTTGTTAGATTCGGTAGTCTTACTTATGTGATGAAAACGCTGCAAATTCATGGTGTTGTGGGTCTCCCCGCGTTCGACGTCAGCCCTCCGGCCCAGTGGGGTGGTGCGTACCGCGCGACTGAACCAGGCCCATTGTTTCGCTCGGACGAGTGTAGAACTGGTCAAATTTTTGAATAGACCCAGATTTGAATGCGACAAAAAACCCGGGGACGAAGACTTACGTCACGATGAAAGCGAGGAGGGTTGACCAGGGGTCATGTGCATGCGGAGGGTTGTTTTGTATTTTTTAGAATTGTCATGAAAGAGGACAGTCAAGGTGCAAGAAGGGACGGTTTTTTCCGTTAAATGTTTTTTTTTCTTGGTTTCTCCTCTCTTCGGAAGTCCATATTGTAACGAACTTTTTTTGGCGGATGCTGGATCGTGGACCCTCGGAAGGAGAGTCACGTGCTACTTTTTATGCAAGGCTTCGTCGGACAACTTCCTACCTTCTATGTGCGCTGCCGGACTTGTGCAAGAAGTTTTTTGCGGAAAAAAATGTAAACATACCAGTTTTTTGCTAGGTTTCTTTCTATTATTGGAGTACAAACTGGACAGTTTTTCACTATGTGTTTCGAGAAAGAGGCAAATGAGACTATTATCACTCAAGGAAAGCTCAAATTGGAGGAATAAAAAATATTACAAAGGACAGAAATCAAAATAAAAATTAATGAATTTGTAAGATAAAAAACTTTTATGAATAAGTTGTTATAAAACGCTCAAAAAGGAGTACTTGGAAGGGGAATAACTACTAAAAAGAATTATGAATCTTCTATTTAAAACAATTTCACTGCTAGTTGTTTCATTTGTAGAAAATCATAACAGAGACATGTGGAAAAAATCACTTGATTTTACGTATTTATAGAGTCAACAAGTAATTGTGCTAGGCTAGAGAGTTTTTAATCCATTTGAAGGTAAACATTCCTAAGGAAATTAAATGAATAATCTAAAAAATACGAAAGGGGCAAACTTTAAATAGGGTTCCTCGTTTTCAATAACAAGATCATATATTTTACTATAAAGTTATATGCTGGTAAATTACTCTGTTAGAGACATAAACACGACTTTTAATTGAATAATTTGATTCTTACTATCTAATATCTTTTATCTCCGCGATATTATACGTATAAACATATACGGGTAAGGCAAAAACTTCACCGAACATAAAATTTAAAATTTCTTTGATTGAACTTATACTATTTTATTGTATCTATATCTAAATTATTTATTTAACTACTTATTTACTGGGTTGGTAGGCCAATTAGTTCGGTTTAAATAGAGTAGAGAACCAATAATCAAGATAACGAAGAAATAATTAATGCAGGGCGGTGAGGCGGCTTGCCATTTTCACTCATCCTGCCATTTTCTACGTTCCCTACCTATATAGTAAGGTAGGCTAGGTAGGTAAATAAACTGTTTTTTATCCATTAGCTAAGATGAAATTGTTAAATAAATTGTTGACTAAGTTTAATATTACATTAAAGTAATTTTATTTTCAAATAAATGTATAAAATTCCTTCCTATATGACACTTTGAGGATTGCACGACATGGAGTGTCCCTATATTGAGTTTTTTTAAATTTGCCAATAGTGTATAGATTATAGACATGCAAAATCGACTAGTTATGTAATTTATTCTTTTCATTTTTACATTTGACTTCAAACAACCAGTGCTTTGCCTACAAACCTCAAGAAGTTGACCTTGATATTTATTAAAGAATAATTATCGCCTCGCAGATTTACCTTTATAAAGATATATAAATATATATACGTGTGTACATAATACATTTACGTAAACGAACACATTCAAATGACATTACATATCTGGCAACAGCAATTACTATAAGACTTAAGCACGTCCAGTTTTAATTCGTAGCCTGTTCTAAACTATTCCTAGTGCTATTAAACTATAGCTACGTATGAATAATAACGAATTTTGAAAATTCAAAAAATACATTCATTGAAAAATTTCGTGGATCATGTTTAATAAGATCCTTCAAGAAACGAATCATGTTTCATATATTTTAATCTGAAGTTGAAGATAACTTTATAATTACAAAACGTTGTAAACCTTAATACATTTATCAAAATTTTCGAAAAAAAAAAAAATCGAAACAGTTTAGTAATTCATCATTCTATTTCGCGGTAAAATAGGTTGAAACACCCTGTATGAAACTTAATTACCTGTCTGAATTTAAAATTATTTTCAGTCATTAATAGTTAAGTATATTGTTTATTATTGTAAACGCATCATGTATTTTGAACGATTATGTCATTGGTATGTGCCAGTTGAAATTTGGAAAATCACGACGTGTAGATATAGTAGACTAAAAGCACCTTTGACCCTGGAAAGGTCACACGGTCGTCAGTCCTAAGACTGGTTGGACACGCACCTCCACTCTTTCATATCCTGAGCTAATCTTCGCATTTCCCTAAAACTAAAACATCCCACATCCTTAACTACTTGTGAACAGTAATGTCTCTAACTGGGCCTTCATGCCTAAAAATGTGTCCTACCAACCTACGACTATTAAATATTAATCTATGTAGATATATAATTCCAATTTAAGTACGTAATCAACGTAAACAGAAGCGAACATACCACTCTGTTTTTATTTTATCATTTTATGAGAAACACAAAAATAATATTCGTGGTACTACGTCTGAAAACGGTTTTCAAAAGTTATTAAATTGTAACAGATTATATATTAGGTACGTATATAATTTACTTGTTTTTCTATAAAAAAATAAAACCCACGGGCGATTCCCCACCCCAAACATTTTATAAATGATTTATACGTATTTTATATATTGTATAGTGCATACAATATCTTGTGGCAGATAATAAATTATTGCAAACTGATTCACCATAACATTATGGATTGAACAAAATTAAAATCGCAATTCAATAACGTCAATTACGTTATTTTCGCAAAACAACTTATTACATCACAGATTTTGTTGTATTTTTTTTTATTAATACGTAAAGTAATAATAATAATAATAATTTTTGCTGGTACCTACCGTAGATGTAAATACTTGACGTGATGCTTATTACAAGGCTAAAAGAACGGATTTTACATTTAAAAAAATATACGGAGGTGGTATAAATAATCTAGGATTAGATAGGTACTTATAAAGCCAGGTATAGCTGAAGTATTTGTTTGCATACACGAAGAGAAAAGTTAAGTACTTGTGGAGTAATATTTAACAAAAGAAACATTTTTTTAAGTAAATTTGTCAATGGTAAATAAATAATAATCGTCTTAGCTTTTTTTACCAAAAGTTTATATCTACACGAAAAAATACGCAGTTTTTTTCTTTTTATATATATAGTACTAAATATAGAAAGAGGGCCTATGTTCAGGGTATTCACCGAGGAGATCCAGAATAAAAAACTTATTATGTGTAACAGGTAGGAATATCAGGCTAAGGATTTCGTACAGAACAGACGGCAAAGCAAAAAATTTTTGGTAACGCGATTTTTTAGTTTCGAAAAAAAAAAAAAGAAAAAAAAGGCACTCGTGCCACGCCGACTTTTTTTTGTTTTGTTTTGGATAAGCATGCGTATTTTTTGCGTATAGAAATCAAGTGGTCCGGGCACAAAAAAGCAGCATATCCTACGCTTTTATAGACCATTAACACCTTTTTTTTAGGACGGTTCTGTTTGTTGTGTTCCATAGAACAACGAAACTGCTTCTGTTAACAGTTTATAATTCAGTAAAGATTCTTGTTCAAATAAAATTAAAGTAAATTCCACACCATTATGGTCATTGTCGTTTCTTACTTGTATGATCTATTGAATTCTATGTAGGAAGTTTTTCAATTGCAGTATTTAGATACAATTCGTAATAATTAAGGGCAATGAACAACAGCTGAATGCTTTCTTTGTTGCAAACAAAAGCAGATCAAAAGCTTCGCCTACTTGCAACGAAGTAAGCGACACAATTGGCTAATTTTAACAATTGACTCAAAAGTTCCGCCCATTTGTAATAAAAAAAGGTTTTTTGATTTGTTTTGGTTGCAAAGTAGATTAAGGTTGCGCCCATTTGCAATAAGAAAAGTGCTATCTCACCTGTTATAGTAGTAAGGTGAACTATGATTTGTTTTGACTGCAAATTATATGAATCGCGTTAACAATTGAAACAAAAGCTCGCCCTTTTGCAACAAACAATGGGAGCTCTGTTTAGTTTTGTTTTCACGTCAAACGAATCGCGTTGGCAATTACAACAAAAGCTATGCCCTTATGCAACAAAGAAAGTGCACGATGATTTGTTTTGGTTGCAAAACAGATGAATCACGTTAACATTTAAAACAAAAGTAGCATTAACTTTTAAGTTGTAATAAACATGTGCAAACTGATTGAATTTTCTTTGCTGCAAATGGGCGAACATTTTGTTGCAACATGCTACATGACTCATTTCTATTCGACAATTATTTTATTTTTAAACACCGTATCGTAAAACTGATGAGGGAAAAATCTTATACTTTATTTTTACAAAGAGTCGAGTGATTGGAAAAACGTTCAGCTCAATCTACAATATTAAAAAGAACAAGAACTACTACTAGTATTTTTAGTAGCAGAAGTCTTTTAAATGTCAATTATTTGAACATTATATATATAGTAACGTGTCATTCGAGAAAAAGGTTAACCTTAACCATCAGAAAATTTGAAAAGGGTTCACCATTACATGCAGAACGACACATGATTTCGGAAGGCGAGTTCGTCGTTTTGATAAGAGCTCGGAATAAATAATAAATAGTTTCCGAAATGGCTGAAGCGTCCATGGCCACTCTCCGATAAATAATTCACCGTTAAATTTAATCAATAAAAGGACGATGCTCTCGTGAGGCACTACGAAAATTGTTGGTCTGGAAACAGAGGGTGCCATGGCGATCGCCGGCCATGACGACTACGCAAGGTTAAAAAGAGTGACCCTGGTCATTACTGAAATACACGAACGAATCGATTACATTAATTGTCTGATAAGAAACCTTGATTCTGTTCTTTTTTTACTTTTTAATCAATAATCAAGAGCATTTCCGAATATGGGTCTATCTCTGGGGCGATGGCGGCTGATACTAAAGGTCGAATAGAATGCGGTTACTAAAGTCAATTGACCTTTTGATTATCTATATAGATACACAATGCTGGACGATGACAAGTCGGTGAAGTAAAGTAAAAAATGTAAAATCCGAAGATGTTTTAGAAATTTTGTGAAATCAGGTACCTACTATTATAAGTCTCTCAAATGTGGTTCTTCGGAGGGTAAAATCGACACAATGAAGGGCCAACCCTTTGACGTTACGCGGTCCCTAGTCCCATTGTTACGGGAAATAATCGCGGTATGGGGTTCGCTCTAAAACCTATCATCCCTTTCGCGTGTTGCAGTCTGTGTTGACAGAATTATTAGTATTATATTGCAACGCGGTCTGTAATCGTTCAAAGATATCGATTGCCCACGTGTAAATAATAATGAGCACGTCTGAACTACTTTGACTTGCACCAACCTCTTCATTATTCTCGATGAACCTTACATAATATCACTTTCAATTGTCATCATCACTATTATTACTATTATTATTCACAACCAATAAATAGCACTTCGTTGTCAAAGCTTTGCAAACAAAACAAATTAGAGTCAATTTTCTGTATTATTTCTTTGTTTGATTTAGAAACGAAAATAACCAGGACTCCTTTTTTTGTTGCAGAGCGGGGTAGCTTTCAATTGTTAACGCGATTCGTTTGAGATTGAAACAAAATTAACCAGAGCCCATCCTCTTTGTTGCAAAAGGGCGAGCTTTTGTTTTATATGTCAACGAAATTCGCTTGATTTGCAACCAAATGAAATTAGAGTGCTCTTTCTTTGTTGCGAAAAGATATAACTGTTTTTAATTGTTTACGCGATTCGTTTAATTTAGAAACAAAAATAACCAGGATGCTCTTCTTGTTGCAGAATGGGGTAGCGTTCAATTGTTAGCGAAATTCGTTTGAGATTGAAACAAAATTAATCAGAGCCCATCCTCTTTGTTGCAAAAGGGCGAGCTTTTGTTCTGCATGTCAACGAAATTCGCTTGATTTGCAACCAAAACAAATTAGAGTGCTCTTTCTTTGTTGCGAAAAGATATAACTGTTTTTAATTGTTTACGCGATTCGTTTAATTTAGAAACAAAAATAACCAGGATGCTCTTCTTGTTGCAGAATGGGGTAGCGTTCAATTGTTAGCGAAATTNTATTTCTTCCTTTCAGTTTGGATAGTTTGATCAATTAAATTTTTTACAGTACTTGAAAAAGGTTGGATTGACCGCCATATTGACCGAATGGCGACTAAAATTAGGAAGTTCATTGCTGCTGATCCCTAACTGAAACATCGTAAGAAGTGTTCAGTATTAGACACACAATTAGGTTATGAACGCATATATCATTTCTAAGCAAATAATAGAGGAATACTTTATATCATGGTTCGTCTAGGTTAGTTTTGCCGCCATATTAGTAAAGTGACTACTATAATATAGATAATAATTAATGTAGTTTGTAGACAGTTGAAGCTTTGAAGGTTGACAATGGCCCATTACAGTAGTCATTTTACTAATATGGCGGTAAAACTAACCTAGATGAACAATAATATGAAACATTACTCTATTATTCCCTTGGGATTGATATATAGATTAATAATAGTAACTTTATCGAAACGACCAATTTAGAATAATAATCTAATAGCTACTCCCTTATATAACGGTGTAAAATATAACCTGATACTGAAGACTTGTAACGAAGTTTCAGTTAAGGATCAGTAGCAATGAACATCCGCCATTCTGGCAATATGGCGGCCAATCTAACCTATCCTAAGTACTGTGATAACTTTAATAGATTAATCTGACTTCTGTTAGTCTATTTGTTTGCAAATGTGTACTTTATTACGTTATTTGAAATCTAAAACCTACTCGACGTATTTAAATAATTAATAAATGATTAATATAAACAAGAATAGTCGGCAACGTGGCAAGTTTTAATCGAGTAATATGTAGTATGTAGAATTTCTTTGAGTTCGTACAGGTACGTATAAAATAACGGGTTCAAATTTTAGAAAGGTAAATAGCTCTCGACCTGTTACTACTTTACTACCACTTACACGACTAGATGACTACTGCAATTGATTTGCAACCAAAATAAATCAGAGACCTCTTTCTTTGTTGCGAAAAGATATAACTGTTTTTAATTGTTTACGCGATTCGTTTAATTTAGAAACAAAAATAACCAGGATGCTCTTCTTGTTGCAGAATGGGGTAGCGTTCAATTGTTAGCGAAATTCGTTTGAGATTGAAACAAAATTAACCAGAGCCCATCCCCTTTGTTGCAAAAGGGCGAGCTTTTGTTTTATTTGTCAACGCGATTCGTCTGTCTGATAGTCATTAAAAGGTCATGGTATATTTTCTTTGCTGGTAAAAAGGACGGAGCTGTTTTTAACAGACTTCTTAGATTTTCAAAATGAATCGGTTACACTTTAATTTTAAGGTTATTTGCTGATTGAATAGGTGCAAGGCAAAGCATTTACAAGTGTTATAATTAATAATTTGACAATGTGATAAGCAATTGTTTGAATTGCACCGTGAAACAATGTATGGTTGTTGTTTCTATGAATCTGCGATAAGTAGAGACAAAAGAGGTCTTCTAATTATCATTCAGCGGCCAATGGGTGTACCTAATAGAGGAATAGAGTGAATGCTCGCATATTATCTAGTTCGATAAAGCGATTGATTTTAAATATTCACTCGAGCGCGAACGCGATTCTATAGGTAATGGTATCTTTGAAGTTTTTAATTAACAAATTTGACATGCAGGAACTTAGAAATTAATAAAGCGACTTTCTTTTCTTTATTCACGATCGTTAACATATGTTAGGTAGGTACATACACATGCGGTATAAACCGTTTTTCCATTGGTTTAACAAAAGATACTTTTTCTTTTCGAACGAGCGCAATTAGTTAATTATCAGTATACAGGGGGAATTTACCTTATTTTTTATAAATGAAAATATGTTTTTGCTATAAATAAACGTGATGTTTATTTCCCAGAAGTCGCTTGTCGTTAAATGAGATTAAGGTTTTTCGATTTCATTATCTCAACAATTACCTGCTAATGATATCGATGTGAAATTAAATGAATTAGCAGGAAATATTTGCATAGTGATTTCCTTTAGAACGTTTGCAGTTTAATTATTATTCTCTGGGCGCAAATTTTGTTTCAATTATCAAAGCTTTACAACCAAAACGAAACAGTGGGCGCTGCCTTTGCTGCAAAAGGGCGCAGCGTTTGGTTTAATAATTGTCAACGCGATTCGTTTGTTTTGCAACTAAAGCAAGTTAGAACACGCTTTCATTTTTATTAAAGGGCGCAGCGGCTGTTTTTATCTTCAATGCGATTCGCTTACTTTGAAACCAAAAAACTGTTGCAAAAGGGCGCAGAACTTATTTTAATTGTCAACGCAGTCCGCTTGCTTTGGAACCACAATAAGCCAGAATAGGCTTTCATTTTGTAAGAGGGCGCAG
>NW_020439302.1:3226353-3228912 GCF_000699045.2 Agrilus planipennis
GTTTTAATCTTCAATACGATTCGCTTATTTTGCAAACAAAACAAATCAGACTGGGCTTTCATTGTTGCAAAACGGCCCAGCACTCATTTAAATTGTCAAAGCAATTCGTTTTCTTTGCAAACAAAACAAATCTGAGTGCGCTCTCATTGTTGCAAAAGGGCGCAGCCTCATTTTAATTGTCAAGGCAATTCGCTTACTTCGTAAACAAAACAAATCAGAGTGCGCTTTTATTGTTGCAAAAGGGCGCAACACTCGTTTTAATCTTCAATACGATTCGCTTATTTTGCAAACAAAACAAATCAGACTGGGCTTTCATTGTTGCAAAACGGCCCAGCACTCATTTAAATTGTCAAAGCAATTCGTTTCCTTTGCAAACAAAACAAATCTGAGTGCGCTCTCATTGTTGCAAAAGGGTGCAGCCTCATTTTAATTGTCAAGGCAATTCGTATTCTTTACACACAAAACAAATCAAAGGGCGCTTTCGTTGTTGCAAAAGGGCGCAGCACTCGTTTTAACTTTTATTACGATTGGCTTACTCTATAAACGAAAGTAAATCAGAGTGTGCTTGCAAAGGGTCATAGCTCTACTTTTATTTGTTAATGCCAACGATGCAAGATTTACTGAATTTGAAGAAAATATTTGCCTAATAATTTTTTAAAAAAACATTTTATTTTCATAAAGGGGGACCAATGTTGTATACGAATTAACAATTTTTTGAAGTCGCCACGTATTGTCATGATGAACACATGATTATCTACAAAACTCAGGGTTATCTATGCGTAGATATCGTGGCAATACCTACATTACCTACACGTGTAGTAAATGAAATTATACCACACATTATCGTGGATAAAGGTATAGAAAACACATATGGTAAATGAACCCGTTGATTTAATTATTTTTTCTCCAGTCAAGTTTGAGTTTATAGGTACAAAAGAGAAAAAAATGTTTTTTGTTATCCTAACAACACGGGGCGGCCGGCATAAGTTCTGACACATTTTAGGGGTAGTTGCCTCAAAAAAAAAAAAGTAAAAAAAAGATTTAAATCAAGCAATGACCCACTTCGATCGTAGTTGGCCGAGGAGGAGATGCCTTCGATTTCACACATGTCGAACCACACATTGAAAAAAAATAGACACCCTCTCTCAATCTGATACGTGTTTACGTATATTGTGGCTACGACGAGGGGGTGCAGCGGTCCAAGCGAGTATTCCTTATCCGACAAGTGCCTCTAATAATCCCTGAATTTCCCCGGAGACATTACGAAAAACGGGCTAATTGACGAGTGAACACAATTAGGGGTGTAAAATCGTAGCTAGCTGTGAAAGTACGATGTTAGAAACAATAGAACGCTGCCGCATACAATGAAATAATTGGACGACCGTAGCACTCTAGACCGTGTGAACTTGTCTAGCCGGAGCCTGCTCGGATCCAAACAACAGTCATGTGTTTGGCCGAGGGTAAGTTTCTTTCTCTTCGAGAAGTAAGTATTGATAAATCACCTCGTAGAAAGTGAAATCAAATACAGGTGTTACACGAAAGTATATACGTACATCTACATTTTTTTTTTTGGTTTTTATCAGTAGTTTAGGTGGGGTAATTATTATTCTTACACGGACAGATGACGGCGGTGGTTAAGGTGAGGGGTTGATTTTTTTTTCGTCCGCGCCCGACGACGTTCTTTTTTTTGTGGCGACACTTCGAGATTTTTTTTAATTATCAGGTGGCCCTGCGGTCCACGGAGATTTGTTTTGATTTGAATACCATCGAAAGGGAAATGGGTCAAACAGGAGGGTCGGGCGGTACGTACGGGAAGGGGTTGTTTTACTTTCTGTTTGACTTTGATTTTTTTCTGGTTCTTTGTGATGACGATGCACTGTTTAGGATGTCGTGGCTGGGTACCTTATGTAGATTAGGGAGTGAGTCGATAACAAAAAGTTTAATAACAGCAGTTGTGCGGGAGAATTAATAAATGGGAATGAAAAAAAAAACAATCCGTCGACCATATTGGAATTTTTTATAGTTCATGACTCGAATAAATAAATTATAAAAACTTACCACCTGTACAAGGTGGTAAAAATACATACACATATCGTAGGGGGTATTTTAATGTTAAAATTGACTGTAAGCAAGCAAATATGGGTCAAAGGGGATAGCCGAGTAAACATGGGCAAAGTCCCTATATGAGTCACGTTCGCCTTTTTCTAGGGGTACTGCCAATAGAAGAAGCAATTTGGCCAATATTTAAGCCATGATATTGTATATAACCTCTTGGGACTGATAACTTTGAAATTTTCAAAATAAGTCTTTAATTAAGGTTCACACAGTCCATTTGCTCCAAATTTACTGGACTTGAAATTTAGTACACTTATGAATTTCTGTGATCCAAACATGGACGCATAAGGTAAATAAATTAATTTTGAACATGGGGGTCATTTTTTGGACGGCCAATAGGAAATTAAAAAAAAAAGTTTTGCAAACTGTACCGTGCGACGAATCAAATGAAAGGGCTTATTGTAAGGGTCTCAAATATATTTTTTTATAATTTTAAAATAAATA
>NW_020439302.1:3228965-3235062 GCF_000699045.2 Agrilus planipennis
TTAAGAAACTAGATAAAAATCATGCCCCCTTATCACCGATACTAGTAAACTTAAAATTGTGAAAAAAATACAGAAAGTAGTTCTTTACTTATAGATTACAGGAAAATTGATGAGTATATTTTCTACTAGGTTTACAGGGCGATGTCCCAAACCGGCAAAAAAGAAGACAATAAGGGAAATCAACAAGAAAAGGAGACAAGACTCAGTAGTGTCTTGTTTACAACAAAACTTTACGATGAGGCAGAAGTAGAAACTACCTCCGTTCCTTGTGCATGCATATTTTACGGCTAGGGTCACTCAAACTAAAAAAAATGGATCAAAATGTGTTTGGTACCTAATTTTTTCGAAAGTCTTAAAGATCGACGAATGTAGCTACCATCTCATTTCTACGCATGTGTAGAAATTTTTGATAAGAAACTGAAGGACATTTTGGTGAGGAATTGGGAAACAAATTAGGAAGAATAAGATGGCAAGGGTCAAAAAAGTGTATCTAATGAAGGGGTCGTCAGATACTGCAAAAATTGAAATCCTTCTGCCTGTGGAATTTTCGCTCTATATACGTTTTACCCATGGGCGTAGCGAGAGATTTTCCTAAGGGGAGGGAGTACATTTTCAAAAGCTGTAAGTCTATAAAGGTTTAACGTCTTTGGTTTAGTGCCTCCCCTTGCCCCTACCCCCATCTACGCCCATGGTTTTACTAACCATTATTATTTATCATAATTTTAACCCAATTATATGAGCAACACATTGTAAAAAATGGGCTCTGCTAAACATTATTTATTGGAAGGCTTTCTTACAGTAAAATTGTTAGTGGTCCATTTGTCGATGTTCGTCGACCACTTTGACCAAACGCTGATCCAAGAATAACGATTACAAAAGCGATTTTAAAAGGCTGGTAGTTAATCATTTTCCATGGGCGTCTTTGATGGACGTACAAACGCGAACTTCTTTTACATATGTACCTATGTGTATGTCTACTACGTACAACGAGTACGAAGAATAGTAAGTTGTTGTTGTTGTTGTTGTTCGACGGATGGACTGACGGATAGAAAGAGGTGGGTATGGGTATGTTAGAAAGATGGGTAATAAATTAGTCTCTCGAAAAGAAAGAAAAAAAACCGCGGTCATCCACTTTTAAACACTCTCCTCCGCGGTTAGGAAGGAAGACCCACCGAGACCAAATTCTGTTTTAATCTCTTGTAAGTAAGTTAAGTAGAAAGTACAACAAGTTGTAATCATATTTGAACTGGAATACAATTCCAGGAGATTGATATGCAACTGAATTACCAAGGTTGCCAATTGTAGAAGGTTAAAAAATAAATTTAATTTAGTAATCGTCGAAAAAGAAGCCACCATTTCTTTACTGAATAGTTTGTAAAGTTAAAAACAAACATTTTCTATTGTCTATTTCTTCCTTTCAGTTTGGATAGTTTGATCAATTAAATTTTTTACAGTACTTGAAAAAGGTTGGATTGACCGCCATATTGACCGAATGGCGACTAAAATTAGGAAGTTCATTGCTGCTGATCCCTAACTGAAACATCGTAAGAAGTGTTCAGTATTAGACACACAATTAGGTTATGAACGCATATATCATTTCTAAGCAAATAATAGAGGAATACTTTATATCATGGTTCGTCTAGGTTAGTTTTGCCGCCATATTAGTAAAGTGACTACTATAATATAGATAATAATTAATGTAGTTTGTAGACAGTTGAAGCTTTGAAGGTTGACAATGGCCCATTACAGTAGTCATTTTACTAATATGGCGGTAAAACTAACCTAGATGAACAATAATATGAAACATTACTCTATTATTCCCTTGGGATTGATATATAGATTAATAATAGTAACTTTATCGAAACGACCAATTTAGAATAATAATCTAATAGCTACTCCCTTATATAACGGTGTAAAATATAACCTGATACTGAAGACTTGTAACGAAGTTTCAGTTAAGGATCAGTAGCAATGAACATCCGCCATTCTGGCAATATGGCGGCCAATCTAACCTATCCTAAGTACTGTGATAACTTTAATAGATTAATCTGACTTCTGTTAGTCTATTTGTTTGCAAATGTGTACTTTATTACGTTATTTGAAATCTAAAACCTACTCGACGTATTTAAATAATTAATAAATGATTAACATAAACAAGAATAGTCGGCAACGTGGCAAGTTTTAATCGAGTAATATGTAGTATGTAGAATTTCTTTGAGTTCGTACAGGTACGTATAAAATAACGGGTTCAAATTTTAGAAAGGTAAATAGCTCTCGACCTGTTACTACTTTACTACCACTTACACGACTAGATGACTACTGCAAACTTGCACACACTATGTACATATATATATTAAGATTAGTTCACTTTGAATACATTTACGTAAAAAATTACAGACGGACAGATGTACAAGACATGCAAGCAACCACACTCAGATTGACATCGGAACGTCTCAATTTTTTTTTTTACTTTATTGTTTAATGGACAGATCAGTTGTAATTGCTCTCCGCAATGTGACATGCAAAATTGTTATTAGTTTGGCAACGCCGACTGCCGTTGGAATTCCCAGAAAATTTGCCTAATTGAATGCGTGATTAAGTAATAATTCTTATAACTCTGCTGTAACAGGTTCTCGAATTCGCAAATTAAACTTTTTTTCAAGAACGTAAACTTAAACAAAATTTAATGAAAAGTATTACATTTAAATTGATTGATATCTCCCATATACCTACCGAAACGATCACTTATTGGTTTATTGATTCGTTTTAAATGGTTAATTTCTTAAATATTTTAATTAAAAATTTGTTTTAAGTCTTTTAGACACAATTTAGTTGCGACTTCTACTTATATGTACCGATTAAAATAACCCTCTCAATAAAATCATCAATATTTTTTTAATTTGACATCGCAGTTACGTTTCTAATGCTCGCATTGTTAAGGAGGCGTTGTCATTTATAGAAATCGAAAGGGTTGCTATCTCTGTTACCCCTTGTATTGGCTCCGTATTAAGGGATGCTCTATTTACATCTCAAAAAGGAAAACGAAATAATAACCATCGAACGGCGTGTGCCCTTTTCTGGGTAGACGTCATTATTCAATTGAAATCGAAGAGTGCTGTGCAAAAACCCAGTGCTACTTATCGATACTTAAATTGTAAAATAGGTCTTTGTGTCAGGTGTCGGGTTCCCGCACAAAAGGGGTTGAAAAATTCGCCCCAGTTCTTGAAGTTAAACCGCGGATGCCGGCGCACAGTTTTTACAATGGTATATGACGTGTATGTATGTGTAAATTGATCTAGAGAGCCTTGCTAATCGAATCGATTTGTGATCTTCCGATGCCAAATAAACAGAGGACGCAGGGGTAGGGGCAGGGACTCAACCAAGTGATCAGGTGTGAACAGGGGTATCGGGCAATAAGGATTTATATTATGATGCGACTATTCAATAAAGGATTACGTCGACATCGAGAAATATAAAAAAGTTTCAATATCCAGAACAGAATGTGTTCTAAAAATCATGTGTTTGTACGATATTATTTAGATTACATAAAAAAAATAGAGGAAATAGCTTAAAATGATCCAATCATGAAAAACTTACATGAAAAAATAGGGAGAAGACGTCTCAAGCAATTTACTTTTGTAAATACCTAATTGTAAACTTTTAATCTAGAATCTAGGGGGGCTAGTCATTTTTAGACCGAAAATGGGATATTTGGTGAGTTATTACAAGTCTAAAAATCACTGCTTAGTGGTAACCGTGAGTTTTTGCAATAGTTATGATTAGAACTACCCCGTCTAAGTATTGTCAGGTAGTCGGGACTATTTTCCCACCCTAGAACTCCAGGGAGCTAGCCATTTTTCGACTAGAGCCTAACCTAACTTACTTATCCTATCTAACCCAATATCACCTAGTTTTAACAAGCTAGGAAAATATCGAATATCTACCCATATTAATTCTGTCTCATGAACACCACTCTTTCCTATACTTTAATGTATTCTAGGTCCACTTCTACCCCTCTTAACTCCTGTTCCTGCTTCCAATATGTTTCTAATGCTTAAGAAGGTGTCCTACCAACCTATCTCGCCTGTTTCTTATCGACTTCCATAGTTCTCTCTGTCCTTCTACTCTTTCCTATATGTTAAAATTTATTTAGTATTTGGTTTAAAAATTGAAATTAAAAACCTAGTTTTATTATTATTATTATTTTATTGTTAGTGATGGACAGATAATAAAATTTTAATTCGTATATCGGCGACAAGTTTTTTTTTTTAATTCCTTAATTGACCAATACACAAAGTGTTGCGGCTACCGTGTTGGCATGTTAAAAAAAATCAATTATGGATTCTAGTAGTAGTAGTGGTCGTTCTTCTCCGACTATATAATAATGGAAAAAAATCTGGTCAAAAGGCACCCCCTCTCGTGATGGCCAAGGGTTCAAGGTCCCCGCACGAACAGGTGTACCACACGTACAAACGCGAACTTCTTTTACATATGTACCTATGTGTATGTCTACTACGTACAACGAGTACGAAGAATAGTAAGTTGTTGTTGTTGTTGTTGTTCGACGGATGGACTGACGGATAGAAAGAGGTGGGTATGGGTATGTTAGAAAGATGGGTAATAAATTAGTCTCTCGAAAAGAAAGAAAAAAAACCGCGGTCATCCACTTTTAAACACTCTCCTCCGCGGTTAGGAAGGAAGACCCACCGAGACCAAATTCTGTTTTAATCTCTTGTAAGTAAGTTAAGTAGAAAGTACAACAAGTTGTAATCATATTTGAACTGGAATACAATTCCAGGAGATTGATATGCAACTGAATTACCAAGGTTGCCAATTGTAGAAGGTTAAAAAATAAATTTAATTTAGTAATCGTCGAAAAAGAAGCCACCATTTCTTTACTGAATAGTTTGTAAAGTTAAAAACAAACATTTTCTATTGTCTATTTCTTCCTTTCAGTTTGGATAGTTTGATCAATTAAATTTTTTACAGTACTTGAAAAAGGTTGGATTGACCGCCATATTGACCGAATGGCGACTAAAATTAGGAAGTTCATTGCTGCTGATCCCTAACTGAAACATCGTAAGAAGTGTTCAGTATTAGACACACAATTAGGTTATGAACGCATATATCATTTCTAAGCAAATAATAGAGGAATACTTTATATCATGGTTCGTCTAGGTTAGTTTTGCCGCCATATTAGTAAAGTGACTACTATAATATAGATAATAATTAATGTAGTTTGTAGACAGTTGAAGCTTTGAAGGTTGACAATGGCCCATTACAGTAGTCATTTTACTAATATGGCGGTAAAACTAACCTAGATGAACAATAATATGAAACATTACTCTATTATTCCCTTGGGATTGATATATAGATTAATAATAGTAACTTTATCGAAACGACCAATTTAGAATAATAATCTAATAGCTACTCCCTTATATAACGGTGTAAAATATAACCTGATACTGAAGACTTGTAACGAAGTTTCAGTTAAGGATCAGTAGCAATGAACATCCGCCATTCTGGCAATATGGCGGCCAATCTAACCTATCCTAAGTACTGTGATAACTTTAATAGATTAATCTGACTTCTGTTAGTCTATTTGTTTGCAAATGTGTACTTTATTACGTTATTTGAAATCTAAAACCTACTCGACGTATTTAAATAATTAATAAATGATTAACATAAACAAGAATAGTCGGCAACGTGGCAAGTTTTAATCGAGTAATATGTAGTATGTAGAATTTCTTTGAGTTCGTACAGGTACGTATAAAATAACGGGTTCAAATTTTAGAAAGGTAAATAGCTCTCGACCTGTTACTACTTTACTACCACTTACACGACTAGATGACTACTGCAAACTTGCACACACTATGTACATATATATATTAAGATTAGTTCACTTTGAATACATTTACGTAAAAAATTACAGACGGACAGATGTACAAGACATGCAAGCAACCACACTCAGATTGACATCGGAACGTCTCAATTTTTTTTTTACTTTATTGTTTAATGGACAGATCAGTTGTAATTGCTCTCCGCAATGTGACATGCAAAATTGTTATTAGTTTGGCAACATAAATAAACGTGATGT
>NW_020439302.1:3237497-3259760 GCF_000699045.2 Agrilus planipennis
TCGAACGCTGCCGAACGCGGAGGCCGATTGTGCCTCTTTGTCGCTCGTTCCGCGCTCTCGCTTGCACTTCAAGCCTTAAATGGAACGCCTCAGAGCGAGGTAACGCCTCATGAGTCATGTTTTTTCGTGCGTGCAGCCGGCTCCATCGAATTATAAGACGTTGTCACGTCAAAAACCTGCCTAAGTACTGAAAATTGATAATTAAGATTGTATTGAAATAGGTCGTTTATCCCAATGCTAATACCAAGCACCCAGCGGTTATCCGGCTTATTCATATGTGTTACTGATTTATTTAATTTTATTTCTAATGCAGCATTTATGTTCTTTGATTCTTACCTTTAGGCTGGCACTACTTTGTTCAATGCGTCACACTCTTTACGTTTCAATTCTAATACTTAACGAAATGGAGCTATATCATTTCGTAAAAATAAAAGAAGAATTAAAAAGATTAAAACAAAACACTGTTATGGAAGGGAAAGACCGAATATAAAGATAGAAGACGAAAAATTAGAAGAAGTGGCTGATTTTTAGGTATCTAGGAAGTCAGATAAGTCAGGACGGAAGGAGTGGCAGTGATATAAAGCAAAGGATAGCTCAGGGTCAAGTCGCCTTCAATAAATAGAAGTCAATTCTTTGTTCGTGAAAGGTTAATTTAGAAATTCGAAAACGGCGCTGTATGGGTGCAAAACATGGACAGTGGGCGCTGTGGAAAGGGAAAGGTTAGAAGCGTTCGAAATGTGGTGTAACCGACGAATGATGAGGATACCGAGGATAGAGAAGGTTAGGAATGACGAGGTAGTAGAAAGAATAGGAGAACACAGGACTCTACGGAAGTCAGAAATAGGCGAGATAGGTTGGTAGGACACCTTCTCAGGCATGAAGATGAGTCAGTCAGAGTCCAGAGACATATTAGAATCAGTAACGGAAGTTAGAAGGGGTAGAGGTAGACCTAGATTAGATTACTGTTCGCAAGTAGTTAAGGATGTGGGTTGTTCTAGTTTTAGGGAAATGCGAAGATTACCTCAGGGTAGGAAAAGAGTGGAGGTGGGTGTCCAACTAGTCTTAGGACTAGGTTTGCCATCTCTAAAATTTGGAAACCAGGACAAGACGCGTGAAAACCCCGGAATTTAGAGTCCAGAACCCGGACATGTCAACAGGTTTTTTTAAACATAGTCAGTGTAACAAAAAACAGTTGAAAATGTCATAAATCACCCTTTTATTTATTTTCAGACCTTAAAATTAAATTTAGTCATTCTTTATCATCATTTTCAATGTACCTAACAAAACNTTTAATTCCTTAATTGACCAATACACAAAGTGTTGCGGCTACCGTGTTGGCATGTTAAAAAAAATCAATTATGGATTCTAGTAGTAGTAGTGGTCGTTCTTCTCCGACTATATAATAATGGAAAAAAATCTGGTCAAAAGGCACCCCCTCTCGTGATGGCCAAGGGTTCAAGGTCCCCGCACGAACAGGTGTACCACTGTATCAAACAGTGATCTGTCGGGAATGTTATTACCTGGCCCTTCTTCGTAGGTATACGACATAAGACTTTAGTCGAGGGTTTGATACAGCATCATCCATGCAGTCACCCTCCCGCACCTTTTCACGTTTCTTTTTAAATCTATCTTTAGTATTCGTTCTCGTGGTTCCCATAGTGCATATAAACACGGCGAAGTCGTAATTTTTGATCTGACAAATTCGACGGGAGGGCGCGACGGTACGGTCGCCCTCAGAAATATCTCATTTCACTAAAAAATACACGTTTTGCACCCTCTTTTTAAACAGGAAATCGTGTGTAGCTGTTGCGCATTTGGCGGAAATGAATTTCACCCTCTAATGTATAAAGTTAAATACAGTGGCGTATGGTATCTATAGATACATATGCTGGTGGTTATTTTCTAGAATGTTCTTTTATAGATTAATAGATCATCATCACAAGGTCATCAACTGACTGAACATTCACCTTTGCTTTTTCTTATCTCGCGTCAATCTTCCTGGAAACTGCTCTATCCTTATAACTTTGTGCTAACAGGAATCTACTTTATATCTTCTTCTTCCTCCCTATACGCCCGTTTCTAATTCTGAAATGTCTCTAAATAGTCCTTGGGGTCTCAGATATTTTCTCTTATTCCTCATTGATTTCTGTAGCGTTTTCCGATACCCCGAATTCTCCTTCTTTTTCATTCTCATTTCTAAATTCTTTCTACCTACATAATCACCACTTTTATCATACTTCTCTGTACATAAGCCTTTCGGATTCTGTCATTTGTGTAGTTTAGACTTTGACAGAAGGCCAATTTTTTATCTTTTATTTTCACTTTCCAACACGTCATGCAATTCTTTTCTCTGCGTACCGCCACTGCATCATACTTTTCCTGAAGAAGGAAACGACTGTGATTTACTAGTGGTGGTTCTTTCACGGTTATTTTTGATTCCATAAAGAAATGCCAAGACGGCGGTTTTTAATTGGAAACGGGTGGTGGTGGTCGTCTGGGGGACGTCCCTACTTTTTCGTGGGAAAACTATTAACATTTCCTTGCCTTCACCATGGTTGATTGGGCGTTAATGAATGGTATAAATAGAATTTCTTTCAGGCTCATGCGGAAAATATCGTAAACTAACCGAACGTAAGTGATTGCATGGAATAGAACACCCATACGTTACTAGTGACCAAGTGTCACTATAAAATGGTATCGTAAACATTTGTAGTTTCAATAAAAATAATCAAAATCCACACGTATTCAATGTCCAACTGCGCGAAATTTTTACTACTTATTCCTACGTCCGATTTGGACATGAACCTAATTTGTTTCTGGTGTAGAAATGAAACGTCAGTGGCAAAAAAATGCGTTTAAAAGTCAATTTGTATTTGAGATTACCCCCGTACACATGAAAAAAGGTCGAACGAACTACGTAGCCGGACCATTACGTCGCCGTTTCATAGTCAACTTCCTTTCTGCTATCTCGATCGCCATCGAATTCACCTTACTCTTTAATGATCGAGAACTCACGCAGCTTTGGCCGTCTCCCTCTGGCGCCCGTGGTTCGCGATCGCGTTAAAAAAAGACGCGAGATACAGCGCGAACTTCGATCCGGTCCATCAAACGTTCTTGGACGGGATTATTATTAGGTAAGATCAGGTAGGCCGGGGCGTTCCGAAAAAGAAGAAGAACGCCAGGTAAAAAAATGAGAGCACGCTGACCCCGGATGACGAAACAAATAGAAAAAAAATCAGTGTGCTCCAAGGAAAGTGAAAAAGATGGACTGCGGGGACCCCGCGCTAAACGTTGTGTGTTTTTTTGTACTGCCGGATATCATATCTTTTGTCAGTCAGTTTTATGGGGTTGCTGCGCTGCTGTTCAAGGCGGAAATTGTAACTCTCGATATCCTTGAATGAATGGTATTCATTTGAATACCTACCTACATTATCATCATAAGGCCGTCAGTCCTAAGACTGGTTGGACACGCACCTCCACTCTTTCATATCCTGAGCTAATCTTCGCATTTCACTAAAACTAGAACAACCCATATGTTTAACTATTTGCGAACAGTAATCTAATCTAGGTCTACCTCTACTCCTCTTAACTCCTGTTTCTGCCTCTAAGAGATCTCTGACTAACTCTTCATGCCTGAGAATGTGTCCTACCAACCTATCTCGCCTACTTCTTATTGACTTCCATAGAGTCCTCTGTTCTCCTATTCTTTCTAATACCTCTTCATTTCTAACCTTTATCTACGATATCCTCATCATTCGCCTGTAACACCACATTTCGAACGCTTCTAACCTCTTCTTTTTCGCCGCGCCCACTGTTCATGTTTCGCACCCTTACAGAGCCATGCTCCAAACATACACCTTTTTCGAATTTCTAAATTAACCGTTCGCGAGTTAGAAGTGACTTCTTTTTATTGAAGGTGACTCGACCCTGCGCTATCCTCTGCTTTATATCCCTACTATTCCTTCCGTCCTGACTTACCTAACTTCTTAGATATCTAAAATCGGGCACTTATTCTTTTCGTCTCCTGTCTTTATATTCGCTCTTTCCCTACTTTTTCTTCCCTTGTATTTTTGTTTTACTTTTATTTTTTTCCATACAGTACTTTTTCGTCAATACCGCTTCCATTTTATTTAAAGCTATCTTTAACTCCTCCTTGCTAGATGCTAATACAGCTATATCATCTGCAAATCTAAGCATACTAATCTTTTGCCCTTGCACATCTATCCCTACAGTTGTACTGTCTTTAATGATGTTGATCGCGTCTTCGATGTATAGATTAAAAATCCTACCTACTTATGCCAACTAATTTACTTATTGTTAATAATATAATTTTGAATACTAATTAAAATATTTGAGTTAATAAATAATTATCCCCAAAGATGGTAGGGGACATCTTTCATTCAAAGATTAATATCAATGTCATTGAAATAGCTCTCAGCTTGCTGAATCTGAAGTCCTACTTCAAATCGTGTTGAAAATCATCACCAAATTGTTAACGAAGAAAACTTAATGAAGTCGTACGTATTAAACACTTAATAATTAAGTTTTTGGCTGTAGACCCATCCTAGTCAAAGACAACTTGTTTTGGAAAGTCCAAACGTTTTTTAAGATATTGGTTGAAATACTTATACAGGTATTTATGAAAATATCGTAATTTATTCGCCACTCAAGTATTCCAGATTGTTCTGGATCCTTCCGGTCCTGTTATACCTGAGGACAATCTTAAATATTCGAGAACATTCTAGCTCTGGACTAACCCGGAAGCATTAAGGAATATTCAAGTAAATGCAGCTGTGCAGTCTCACTTATTATAAATCAGTATTTGGTGACATTCTGATAGAATTATATACATAAAATGTCCTAATGTGGTGTTAAAAACCACCCCAAGACTCATACATAATGGTTCTAGAATATTCCAGAACATTCTCGACTCATCGGATCGGATATCCTTTAGAACACTCTACCAGAAATATGAAAATGTTCAATTTCTTTTACCCTTGCACAAATTCTATACGAGGTTCGTCGAACAAATTTTAATACAACAATTATTGGGGAAGGTAATTTCTGGTACTCACCTGCGGACACATCTTGCACTGGTACTTTCTGGGCTGTGGTCCACCGTTTTGCATACCACCCATTTTTGTTGCATTGATAGGTTGAGGAACAACGAGCAGGGCCGGACTTGAGCCGGCTACCCCTGGACTAGAACTACTAGAAGTCGACCTACCACTTGCGTAAATACTTGGGCCACCCGGTATATGGTGATCTTCCATCCCTGAAAAGAAAAATAATACAATAATTCAATTTTTTTATTTTAGATTAGGTGTCTTGTATGTATTGATATATAGTCGTAACTTAAAATCATTATGGAATCAACTATCCGAGGTTATCCTTTAGGTAACTATTATTTTTACTCTATTTAAAATGAAGGGTAGTTTTCTTATTCTATTTCATTTTTTTCTTGTTTATGATTCACGATAGANCACTTGCGTAAATACTTGGGCCACCCGGTATATGGTGATCTTCCATCCCTGAAAAGAAAAATAATACAATAATTCAATTTTTTTATTTTTTATTTTAGATTAGGTGTCTTGTATGTATTGATATATAGTCGTAACTTAAAATCATTATGAAATCAACTATCCGACGTTATCCTTTAAGTAACTATTATTTTTACTCTATTTAAAAGGAAGGGTAGTTTTCTTATTCTATTTCATTTTTTTCTTGTTTATGATTCACGATAGAGATAACAGAAGAACTAATGAAAATTAAAATTGTATATTTTCTTTGCTGGATCAATAAAATTGGTCAATAGTGAAGCCACTGCGTCTGGAACGGTTCGCAAAATAATGGCTGACGTAATTTTTAATTACACTTTAATTATTTTATTGGCTCAACTAACGCGGCAAAGTGAGCAGGCGGTGGCGGTGATTCTGACAAAAATGAGCGAACATTTACAGCCTGTAACCAGTTTTAAAGTTTACACAAATGTAAGCAGTTCTAGAGATGTATGCGAAAAAAAAAAACGAAAAACGAAACATAAACCTAAAAGAATATTTCGTTTTTGAATTAGATTTAGGTACCAACCCTTTCTTTTGTGAGTAACTGTAGATCAGTTCACAATAATGTTCTACGTATCTATCTATGGTGTGGTTGGGATAGCGGACCATAGGATGATTAAAACTGTGTTTAATATCGATGATACGGTCTTTTAATCGGGACTTTTAATTAAAAGTCACCAATTTTTTGACGTGTTAAGGATTCTTTAATGTTTAATATTCAGTCGTGCTAAGGCCATACATATAATGCACAAGTGGCTTGGATTCAATGTCAACCAAGGATGTGTTCAATATCGAAAAAATATTGTCGTTTAATCGAAACATTTAATTAAAAACCTTTTGATGTATTGAGCGTGCTTTAGTGTTAATATTCGGTCGTTTGGGTGCGTAAGGGTTTGGGTTACATTATGGTATGGGAGTATTACCATATTTTTATATTTTTAAATGGACCTTGTTGGAGCATACGTAATCCTCAAATGNAAACGCAGAGGAAAATCGAAGTATCTACACCTTAGAAAGATTGTTTTCTTTTTTATTAGCATGCAACTGTTTTAAGTAGAAGATATTTGGGAGTTTCAAGTGTAGATATAGAAAGGTGGGAATTGCTTGGGTGAATTATTGTTTTGTATCCTAAAGAAAACGCTGATGAAAATCAAAAAGTACGTCTTCGAAAGATTTTCTTTTTCTTTTAAGTAGAAGATACTTGGAAGTATCCGGGGTAGGTTTACAAAAGTGGGAATTGTTTGGGTGAATTGTGATGTTGTGAAGTGATGATGTGGAAACACTGATGAAAACTGAAGTACCTACATTTTCGAAAGATTCTGTTGTTTTTTATTAGCGTGCGATTGTTTTGTGTAGAAGATATGTGGAAGTTTCGGAGGTAGATTAAGAAAAGTGAGAATAGCTTGGGTGAATAAATAAAAATAATAGCGGTGCACCCAAAAGAAAACGCTGACATTTTCGAATAATAGTCTTTCTTTCTGTTAATGTAGAAGCGACTGCTTCAGGAAGAAGATATTTTAGGATAGGTTTAGAAAGGTGGGAATTGCTTGGGTGAATTGCGATATACCCAATAGAAAACACTGATGAAAGCCGAAAAGTAGATCTTCGAAAGACGCTTGTATTTTTTACTAATCTAAAGTTTAAAACATAGGTAAATACTTATTTTATTTGGATAATTCAACGGTAGATTTAAAAGAGAGCGAATCGCTTGGATGAACAATGGTGTACCCAAAGGAATACGCTGATGAAAATCCGAATGTAGGGTCCTTAAAAAAGTGTTATTTCGGTTCAGACTGTGACGATATCGTCTAGTCGAAGTAGAAGTAAACAACTACTAGATTGGCAAAAAAACCTATTTTTATGTTTTCTTCCATTTTCTTCTGTCAGCCTCATCCGCTTCTTAGAAATCAGGAAGGACTTTTAGGTAGCAAGTTCTGTTATCAAGGAAAAACAGTTCGGTACATGTATGTCGGAGATTGAGGGCCTACTTATAATAAGTTTTTTTTTTATTTTTGAGAATTCTGAGAAAGAAACTTTGTTAAAAACCTGTTCTTGTAGACAGGTATGTAGGCGTTGACTAGTTTGCTTCAACTAAAAGGCAAAATTATTTAATAGACCCATCTCAAAATTTTTCGAATTGAGTTCTAATGAGCATGCAAATAATAATAAAAAGGTTTGTTCCACTGAATAAAATAACTGTTCAAAATAAACATACATTAACCTACACGTATGTAGTTAATAAATAATAAAATAAATAATGAGAAGTGTTAGCGACAACTTTTTTGGCTCATAAATAAGCCAATATTCGTAAAAATAGTAATATTACTTTTTTTTATGTGTCTCTTTTTCTTATTAAAGCCTTCCAGCCATTTAGAATGAGTAAAATACGTAGGCTTTTCATCTGGTCTTATGGTCGCATTAAAAAACCAGTTTCCATGTGAATTAACTTTTCAGTAGGCGGAGCAGTACTGACCTCTAATAATGTTAAGCGCCTTGTGATATGTCACCAGAAAATTGGGACTTACGTACTAGAGACTTAAATGTCCTGAAGGTTTGATAAATTAGCACCAGTACGTTCTAAAATAACGTATCAGTCCTCTTTTATACATATTTAGTTGTTAATTTGTATAATTTAAAGACAAAAAGACTTTAAAAATTTTGCCTGTCTGTTGATTAAATCGATTTCGATAGGACAGTATGAGAATGAAATGAATTGTTTTTTAGTTATAATTATTACTAGAGATGGGCCTGGTGTCCGGTTTGGTTCAGGCATAACCGTCAGTTCCGGGTAATTCTACTAGAAAAAACACTGATGAGATCCAAAAAGATCGAAATCGCGATCCGCGTCTGGCAGTTTCGACAGAATACAGACCACTTCGAATTATTTTGTTGGAGTATTACCATGGCTAATATTTTAAGTCATATGCACCATCCAAATTTGGACGGGTTCAACTAGTGCCTATCTATATATATGTACAACGTATACATAATATGTTTAAAGGAACGAAATTAAAGTTTATTAAACCCTTTCGTGGGTCATTTTTTTGTGTTAGCGTGTTGCCCAGTTTCTCCTTTTCCTGGTCGCATTGTGGTTACGTGAAACCATCGTCGATGGGCGTTCGAGAATTCGGAATCCAAACTATCAAGAAGGAAGGTCATTAACTGCATCGAAATTTGCAATTTTTATATGAATATTTGGACAGAATAGAAGTTTGCAACTTGTAAAACTGGTTGGGCAAATTATTGGACTAACAACGCCAGCAGACTCCTACTTAGAAAGGAAATAGTCGGCAGGTACTGTTGCGATTCTTTTAAAGTAGACAACATATATTGCAGTTCAATTTATATACAGTTAGTCCCACAACCTTAGTGTGTCTAATTTAAAAACAATCACCATTGCGTTTCATTTTCGACTTTCAGTCTAATGATCCTTTAAATAAAAATTCACATCTTTTTTATTAGCATGCGATTGTTTTAAGTAGAAGATATTTGGGAGTTTCGGGGGTAGGTATAGGAAGGTGGGAATGGCTTGGGTGAATTATTGTGATGCACTCAAAAGAAAACGCAGATGAAAATCGAAGTATCTACACCTTAGAAAGATTGTTTTCTTTTTTATTAGCATGCAACTGGTTTAAGTAGAAGATGTTTGGGAGTTTCGAGGGTAGGTATAGGAAGGTGGGAATTGCTTGGGTACATTATTGTGATGTATCTGTAAGAAAACGTAGACGAAAATAAAAGTACCTACATCTTAGAAAGATTCTTTTCTTTTCTATTAGCATGCAACTGTTTTAAGTAGAAGATATTTAGGAGTTTCGGGGGTAGGTATAGGAAGGTAGGAATTGTTTAGGTGAAT
Source organism: Agrilus planipennis (assembly GCF_000699045.2). Classification (NCBI taxonomy): domain Eukaryota; kingdom Metazoa; phylum Arthropoda; class Insecta; order Coleoptera; family Buprestidae; genus Agrilus; species Agrilus planipennis. The sequence goes on from NW_020439302.1 coordinate 3,246,912, forward strand.
TATTGTGATGTATCGAAAGAAAACGTAGATGAAAATCGAAGTATCTACATCTTAGAAAGATTCTTTTCCTTTTTATTAGCATGCAACTGTTTTAAGTAGAAGATATTTGGGAGTTCCAGGGGTAGATATAGAAAGGTGGGAATTGCTTGGGTGAATTATTGTTTTGTAACCTAAAGAAAANTGCTCGTGTAATAATTTGTGTGTATATTAGTTTGCCATGCTACCTCTCTACAGTTGCCAAGGTGTATTAGAGATTCGCGCTACACACTTGCATTTCACCTGTAGACTATGTAAAATAGCTGGGCCATTTGTGTATCATAAAGTTGAAGTGGTCGAACAGGAAATCGCTTACGATTTTTTTGGTCATAGAAACAAAAACCCGCCAAAATATTGCACATATGATTTTGTTTGTAACCATATGGTCAGTCTGGGCATCAACCGATTCATTGGGATATTAAAACCAGAGACCCACAAACAACTGCATGCATGTTTAAATAAGAAAATTTTACTATGTTTCTATCACGTACAAACATTAAAAATCTTAACTAGAATTTTACAGAGGAAGATGGAAAAATGGGCGCAAAAACTATTAGGGGAAGTGGGAATAAGTTACAAAGATAGAAGAGTGATACTTAGTTTGTATAAAGAGCAACAGGCAGTTATAGAGATGGGGTTGCAATGTAGAGAAGTAAATATTAGGAAGGGAGTCAGACAGGGATGCACACTGTCACCGCTACTGTTTAATCTATATATCGAAGACGCGATCAACATCATTAAAGAGAGTACAACTGTAGGGATAGATACACAGGGGCAAAAAATTAGTATGCTTAGATTTGAAGATGATATAGCAGTATTAGCATCTAGCACAAGGAGTAGTTAGAAATAGCTTTAGATTAAATGGAGGCGGTATTGACAAAACAGTATTGTATGAAAATAAATAAAAGTAAAACTAAAATACTGGTATGCAAGGGAAGAAAAAATATGGAAAGATAGAATGTAGATAGGAGACAAAGATCAGAAGAAGTGGCTGATTTTAAGTATCTAGAAAGTTAGATATGTCAGGACTGAAGGACTAGTAGGGATATACAGCAGAGGATAGTACAGAGTCGAGTCGCCTTCAATAAAAAGTAGTCACTTCATGCTCGCGAAATGATTGTTAAAGCTGTATGTTTGGAATTCGGCGCTGTACGGGTGCGAAACATGGACGGTGGACGTGGCGGTAAAGAAAAGGTTAAAAGCGTTCGAAATGTGTGTTAAAGGCGAATGATGAGGATACCGTGGATAGAGAAGGTTAGAAATGAATAGGAGAACAGAGGACTATATGGAAGTTAATATGAAATAGGCGAGATAGGTTGGTAGGAGACCGTCTCAGGCATGAAGGTCCAGACATATTAGAGGCAGAAACGGGAGTTAGGAGGGGTAGAGGTAGACCTAGATTAGATTATTGTTCGGAAATAGTCAAGAATGTAGGATGTTCGACTTTCAGGGAAATGCGAAGATAATCTCAGGATAGGAATGAGTAGAGGTGCTTGTCCAATCAGTCTTAAGACTGACGACCTTATGATGATGAAATCCTATTTTGGACAAAATTCTTCACAACTATTAAAGCGGATATAATTCTACCACTGAAATTCTGTTCAGAATTTACAGAATTATCCCGAATTTTATTTTGTTCAAATCAATCAAATCAGAAAATTGATACGGCCAGAAAAACAAACTAATTGGTTTATTAAACGGTGAATCATGATACTTTAGTAAAATTTCACCACGCTGGTACATGTACTTAAACGGTACTTTTTTATAATTCCCTTAAGATAATAACAACGAAGGAGGACAAACAACAATGGAGCAGGAAACAATGGTATAGATATCGTTTAGTTAGTTCATTAAAAAATCAACGGCAAATGGCAACATTAATTAATTATTTAATTAATTAACTAATTAATTATGTATTTATAACGTAACAGACCGAATGAACATTGTAGGCGAGAAATTTAATTGAAGTGTGTGATTTTGAAATTATCCGTTTTCCCTAGCGCACTGTGCGTGTCTCGATCAAAAATGCATCAAACTGAGATTTAATTTATGGTAGTTTGATTGTGATGGACGATCGCGAGTTATAAACGCACATCGTGGCACACGGAAAAACAGCAGCACAAGAAAGTGTACACTCTGACCAACAAGAGTACAAAAAACAAAAGAGGTCCAGGTAGTAGCTACACATACATATGTTACCGGGAAATGTATGAAATCTGTCATTGTATACAATTCCTAGGAAATATATTTAATTCCTAAAATCGCCCGGAAGTGTGTGTAATAAATTATATTAGACACATCCTAGGAAATCTATACATTTCCTAAATAGCAGTCGGAAATGTATTACAGGTAATACTAAACAGGCAATAATACGGCAGGCTGTTTGGAGATGTACCTATGTCCATTGGTGACATCATTTTTTTAGGGTTAGGGAGATTTATGACAGACTGGAGTTTCTGTAAGGCCCCTGCCCGTCGGAGACGGGTCGATATGTTGATGTTAGAATAATGTGACGAGTTATCCTTGTTTCAGCAATCACGATGTCCTTAAATTTTTAGTATGTTGTAGAGGTGATAATGCTAATCATTTATATATATATATCTTATAAATCTACCTAATAACCATACAATAACGTCATTAATGCATATACATCTCTAAACCTAACCTAACCAAACAATAACGTCACCAATGCATATACATCAGGCGAAAACGCATTAGAATAGCGTAAATACAGATAACTCTGATTCACAGTTTCATGTGTTTTATTCATTTTATTCACAGAAAGCATTAGTTTTATACATTTCCTAGTATAATATCGGAATTTTATACAATTCCTAGGAAATGTACACATTTTCCAAAATATGTGTGTATTAAAAAATCTTTGATACAAATATTTCCTAAATAGCCTCGGAATTGTATACGTTTCTTAGGATTTGTATACATTTCCAAGGAATTGTATAGATTTCCTAGGAATTGTATACGTTTCCGGTAACATATATTAAAAAAGACTGCGGGTTGATCGGTCCCACACCTGAAGCAGGAATTATTTTAAAAAACAGTATACATTAACTAGGAAATGTACACATTTCCGGTAACAGATATATTAAAAAAGACTGCGGGTTGATCGGTCCCACAGCTTCAAAAACAGCGAAAAAGTTCATTGTGACCCTGTCTGTATTGCATGACTTAAAGCACACCGATTTTTCGAGTAAATTTATCGAGCTCGTGAAGCTTGAGGAATCTATAGTAAGCTACATGAATTTGTACCTATCAGTTTTCATTTAAATCGAATTGAATATGCTATACGTAATAAATAAAGTATCTGTACATAGACGAAATATGACCTTCAATATTCAATGGTACGCTAAAACAAGTTACCTGAAAATGTCAATAGGGTCAAACTTCAATCAAGGCAAATCAATCTTAATCTCATTGACGTGTATAATACCACAAATCAACTTCTGTGTATGTATAGATAGAACGTTTGTGCAAATGAATTTGTGTGTAAGTAATCATGTGTGTATTAAAATTAATAATCGACTTAAGGAAACGAACAAGCACAAAGGATATATAAACATTTTTGTAAGCAAGAGAAATTAAATAAAAAGAAAACGGATTTATTGTTTGCAAGGGTTTTCGATTGAAAGAAACTTACCTTTATGCATTTGATTTTGGCTATCACTCATTTTTGCTTCGTAACCCTGTTTATTTATACCCATCGGATTTCTGGTCCAGTTTGGGTAACCATCTTTGTCATGTTGAGCACACTGTAACAAGGAGAAATAATCTTTTAAACCCATAATCTTAAATTAATATAAATAACTTTGTTTAAATATATCATTCGACCAATATGATCGTCTTTTAGGAATAAAAGGGCTTAAGGAAAGAATTAAAATTAACGACAAATTACGTTTTCGCTGATCAAGCGACAAAATGGGTGAAAATACCACTTTTCAGCTACAAATTAGCGACAAATTTTGATGATTTAGGCTGTAATTTTGTCTATTTTACGGTAAGGGAGTGCAGCGACAAATTTTTGGGCTTGGCAAAAAATTAACGACAAACTAGTTATAGCTCCTTCAGTATTTCTTTACACCATTTCTGTTTTGAGATATGTTGTGTATAGTTCCAGGATGATTAAAGCTATAATTTCGTCTATTTTCCGGTAAACAAGTGCAGCGACAAATTTTTGAGATTGGTAATCAATTAACGACAAACTAGGGATAAGTTGTAACTCCTTCAGTATTTAACTACGCCATTTCTGTTTTGAGATATGCTATTTGTAGTTCCAGGATGATTAAGGTTATAATTTCGTCCATTTTCTGGTAAGCGGGTGCAGCGACAAATTATTGGGTTTGGCAACAAATTAACGACAAACTTGGGAGAAGTTATAGCCTCTTCAGTATTTCTCTACACTATTTCTGTACTGAGATATGCTATTTATAGTTTTAGGATGATTTAGGCTATAATTTCGTCTATTTTCCGGTAAACAAGTGCAGCGACAAATTTTTGAGATTGGTAATCAATTAACGACAAACTAGGGATAAGTTGTAACTCCTTCAGTATTTATCTACGCCATTTCTGTTTTGAGATATACTGTTTATAGTTCCAGGATGATTAAGGTTATAATTTCGTCCATTTTCTGGTAAGCGAGTGCAGCGACAAATTATTGGGTTTGGCAACAAATTAACGACAAACTTGGGAGAAGTTATAGCCTCTTCAGTATTTCTCTACACTATTTCTGTACTGAGATATGCTATTTATAGTTTTAGGATGATTTAGGCTATAATTTCGTTTATTTTCCCGCAACCTAGTGAAGCGATAAATTTTTGAACTTGGCAACAAATTATTGTGAAAATTATAAGTTTGTCGTACCAATTTGGTATACGTATCAATTTGATATACACAAGTATAAAAATTGTTCTGGTGATATGGAGATTATTAGGACCATATCTGTATGGAATACTTTGTGTGTAATGTACTAGTATCAGGCAAGATAATAGGCCAACATTTACTGGTTAGGAAAAAAAAATTTTTGCCATTAAGTAATTCAAAAAATAAATTTCGAGCAAGCACTTTTCCCAGGTTAAAGAAGTGCGGGATGCTCGGGAATGGGGTGATTGTGGGGGGTGAGTGGCGTTGTCTGGTTGCCCGGGCGACAGCAAGGTCATCGTCACACCCCCGCCTCCCCCAGACGTCTCCGCCGCCGACGCCGCCGCCTTCTCCTTGCTGTAGCTCAGCTGTCTTGATTATTACTGATACCAGGGAGCAGAATGTGTTCTTTAGCGTTGCCTGCCTGCGAATATATATATATATATATATATATTTCGAGGTGGAAAGCTACGAAATAGGATAATGTACAGAACGTCAAAAACGACATAAATACAAACGGCTTAAACCAGAATGTTTTTAACCTAAACACATAATTATTTCCATAAGAATATGGTGCCAATCTATCCTTAATTTTAGTCCTTTGATTTACATTAGCCGCAATTTTCTACCTTATCAATGTGAAGGATAATCTTTAAGGATCAGGGGTCCATGCCAGTAACCTCCACCAAAAATTTGATTCAGCTTTTGAAAATCTTTCGTTAATTTTTTTTGACTGTGGTGTAGTACAAAGAAATTAAGTAAATTTGGTAATGTTACACACGATTTTGTATGCAAATATATCGCGTATGTAATGATTCAACCCTAGCAGTTCTTATTATTAAATAACAAGGTACAGTTTTATGTCTAATCTTCACTAAATACAAATGTTTTAATATCTATGGGTCTAGCGTTGGCACATGATAGAAATTAGTGCAGCTGTCTTCGCTTATGTTACAATTTTACTGAATTAGCTGACTATTAAAAAACATCAAATCAAACAATAGAACTAACTAACGAAATTAGTTTTAGAAAATACTACAAATGGCGCAGTAAACGCCACCTGTAGCACATTTTAGGATTACGTATGCTCCAACAAGGTCCACTTGTGTGGATATCTACTTGCTGAAAACGAATCCCGGCGTAGCCAACCTCAACGTGATAGACACGTTAGCTTAATCGAATAAAATAATTCGAAGTGGTCTGTATTTTGTCGAAACTGCCAGACGCGGATCGCGATTTCGATGTCTAAAATGTAGCATCGTGCTACAGATGGCGTTTACTTCGCCATTTGTAGTATTTTCTAAAACGCACTGTTAAGACAGCAGGTAAAAGTTGGTCTGTGTTCTGTCGGAGCTGCCTGCGACGCGCTGATGAGATCCAAAAAGATCGAAATCGCGATCCGCGTCTGGCAGTTTCGACAGAATACAGACCACTTCGAATTATTTTGTTCGGTTATGGTAACGTGCCTATCACGTTGAGGTTAGTTACGCCGGGATTCGTTTTCAGCAAGTAGATATCCATATATTTAAATGGACCTTGTTGGAGCATACGTAATCCTAAAATGTAGCATCGTACTACAGATGGCGTTTACCGCGCCATTTGTGGTATTTTCTAAAACGCACTGTTAAGACAGCAGGTAAAAGTTGGTCTGTGTTCTGTCGGAGCTGCCTGCGACGCGCTGATGAGATCTAAAAAGATCGAAATCGCGATCCGCGTCTGGCAGTTTCGACAGAATACAGACCACTTCGAATTATTTTATTCGAAATTAGTTTTGATTTCCAGAACGTTATCGCTTAATCCCAATGGAATTTATAATACACAAAAGCAGATTCATTTTGAGGGAATTTTAATTGCAAAAACATTTGATGGCTTCGTTATTAGTGAAATAAAGTGGAACGTTTGTGACACACTGTGCATGTTTTTGCAAGTAGATATGGCGTGTGCAGAAACTGCGAGAGACGGTAGGCTCAGTACTCCAGGGAGAGCACCTTGGCAATCCTTTCTTCGTTGGATAGGTCCTACATTTGCGGGGAGGCATCATGATCAGCAGGCGACGGCCCCTGGTTACCTCAATCTGTTTTACTGTGAGACTGAAACGGCGCAGTACATTTTTTTTTTTTTTTTCGTAAATGCCGTAGTCAACGGTTACCAAACCGAGCAATTGAGCGATGTTAAAAGTGAAAGTGTTTCCTCTGCCTTATTAAGTTCGTCCTTGAGGTGACAGAGGGGAAAAGTTTTGCTATTTTCACGCAACGACAGCTATTGAAGTTTTCCAGTAATTTTAATTTTCGAATAACTCGAAAACAACTTAACGAGCGTATTACTTACGAAATCAGTGAATTAATTGAGAGAAACTAATTATCAAATACTACAAAAAGTCCTAAGACTGGTTGGACACGCACTTCAACTCCTTCTTAACTTGAGCTAATCTTCGCATTTGCCTAGAACATCCCACATCCTTAATTATTTGCCAACAGTAATCTAATCTAGGTCTACCTCTACTCCTCTTAACTCCTGTTTCTGCCACTAATACATCTCTGACTAACCCTTCCTGCCTGAGAATGTGTCCTACCAACCTATCTCGCCTATTTCCTATTGACTTCCATAGAGTCCTCTGTTCTCCTATTCTTTCCAATACCTCGTCATTTCTAACCTTCTCTATCTACGGTATCCTCATTATTCGCCGGTAACACCACATTTCGAACGCTTCTAACCTTTTCTTTTCCACCGCACCCACCGTCCATGTTTCGCACCCGTACAGCGCCGTGCTCCAAACCTCCACCTTTAAAAATCTTTTTCTAATTTCTAAATCAATCGTTCGCGAGCACAGAAGTGACTTCTTTTTATTGAAGACGACTCGACCCTGCACTATCCTCTACTTTATATCTGACTGCCTAATAGATACCTAAAATCAGTCACAAACAAGTGCAGCGACAAATTTTTGAGATTGGTAATCAATTAACGACAAACTAGGGATTAGTTGTAACTCCTTCAGTATTTAACTACGCCATTTCTGTTTTGAGATATGCTATTTGTAGTTCCAGGATGATTAAGGTTATAATTTCGTCCATTTTCTGGTAAGCGGGTGCAGCGACAAAATATTGGGTTTGGCAACAAATTAACGACAAACTAGGGAGAAGTTATAGCCTCTCCAGAATTTCTTTACACTATTTCTGTACTGAGATATGCTATTTATAGTTCCAGGATGATTAAGGCTATAATTTCGTCTATTCGCGAACACAGAAGTGACTTCTTTTTATTGAATACGACTCGACCCTGCACTATCCTCTACTTTATATCTGACTGCCTAATAGATACCTAAAATCAGTCACTTCTTCTAATTTTTCGTTTCCTATCTTTAAACTTTTATAAACTACGGAGAAATAATACATAATTCTTTTAATAAATCACTACGTCATCCCTAATATTGAAAAATGGTACAAATCAACTTTTATAACCTATTACTTGTCGTTTCTACTGCCTGTATCTAACACCAATTATTTCTTTCACTTTTCAGACTACAAAATAATTAAAAACAAAATTTCTAGTAGACGAAGAAAGGATTTGAACCCCAAAACATCCCCCTCGCCGACGGCTACGCTACTGCTAGATATTAAACAGCTCCCCGTGGGACTACGACATTAGGGTAGGGGGTGAATTACTGAGCCACCCGAAGGAGATAAAATCGATGACCTGGAGCACACGACCTAGAGAGATGAAGGTCAGTTCAGATATTATGTTCTACGCGTATTTCTAGCAACAACCTACGCACAATTGTCGTAATTGAGATGGAGGAGTAGGTCCTTGACGATCCTGACTGATCAAATTAGGACATTTTCATGAATAGTAAATAATAAATGCGAACATGAATTAATTTACAATCCCTTTTCAAACTGCGACCCGCTTAAAGGTCTGTGTGTGTATTTGTGACAAAAATTGATGCTCCTGAATTTTCTGGAGCCGTCCTTGAAATCATCCACGAAAAGTGTTCAGCAACTCTCTCTTATACACAAACAAAAAAAATCAATAGGATATTTATAATATCTGATCTCGTTATTTTACTTTTAATCTGCAGGATTGTCTGCCTGTTGTCTCTGCCAATCAATAATAATATAATCACTCTACAAATTAATATTTCCGATGATCTTTCTCGGTTATTTATAAGTTTTTGGAAGAAAGAATAAAAATTAGTCTAAAGCAAATATATCCTTCGGGATAGGATTATCATAATTTCAATATTTCTCATCGAAAAACATAAATTATTCGAACTTTAGAATTTCTCTCATTTCTCTTTTTTCATCTCATCAGTTACTGGGTAAAAAGCTCATTTTTCCTGGACCTGACAGAAATCCTAGCGATGATTGAGGTTTAATATCTTTGTGGAGTATGAATTCGTAAAGAAACATCTCCCAATAAACTAATTTTTCTCTTTCCGTTTGTGATACGAGAATGTAACTAATCCTAAACAAGTTTAGACGAAAAGGATCAAGGTAACTGAAGCTTCTGTATCCTTATTATTTATTGGCAAACAAAAAAAACCTTTCCAGGCCCGTCTCTACACGGTTTTATTAAATTTCGACATTTCTAATGGAATTACTGTTAGAGACGTCCTCCGCATCCACCACCACTACCACCATCTTGTGTCCCTTCTCTCACCTAGAAGGACATAGGTAGGCAGTAGGACGACGAAATCGATGTCCTCGCGAACAAGATTCGACGTATCGGAGGTCAGGACTCGTCGGCGACGCCGAACGACGCGAAAATCAATAGGGCGGCGGTGGTGGGGCGGGGCGAGGAGACGCGGGGGTGGCATGCCGACGACGGTGGGGCGTCACGACGCCTGCGCTTCTTACTGCCGGCGTCGCCAAGAAAACTATTTTTTACATATATATTTCCATACTTTTGCAGACACGGAGGCGGGAGGGGGGGATGTTTGTCGGGTAGGCGGGTGAAGTCAGCAGCTACACAGTTCGTTTTTCAATAAATTTACTTAGGATTATTTTCGGGGAACCATAAAAAAATGATGGAAAGGTTACCTCGAGTTAGCCGGGCGCTTTTGTTTGAAATGTATCGACAGGTCTGTAGGGTGACAGGGTAATTTAAATTTCATCATAAAAGCCATCAGAAAAAAGCTGAAGCAGATAGATGCTCCCTCGTTCTTATTTATTTTTTATGTGTAGACTTCGTCCGCTTGGATTTTGGACGCGGGCTTTGGCTAATTTCGATGGGAGAGGGTGACGTTGGTGCGTCCATTTTTTTTTATTTTCTATTTCTTCTATTTATAAAATGTGCATGTTACGAACGGATTTGTGTTGTCTCTTATTTTACTCGAACTTTATTAAAAAATCGGTTGTCTGTAAAGTCGGTTTACTGACGATAGTTGAACGTGACAACGTCATAAGAAAATACTGATGGAATGGTTTCATTTTTCAAAAGAAAATTTTAATTTTATTTGTTTGATAGATATTTTGTATGGATATAGAGAAGGAGGTAAATGGAAATGTATTATTGTATAGCAGCTGTCCACGCGGACGCATCGCTCACTCAAGTAGGAGAGAGACAGATGTCGAACGCTGCCGAACGCGGAGGCCGATTGTGCCTCTTTGTCGCTCGTTCCGCGCTCTCGCTTGCACTTCAAGCCTTAAATGGAACGCCTCAGAGCGAGGTAACGCCGCATGAGTCATGCTTTTTCGTGCGTGCAGCCGGCTCCATCGAATTATAAGACGTTGTCACGTCAAAAATAACTACAGATTATTACACCAAAAAGATACCATTTTAGGGGTATCTATAGAAAGATATCATTCATTAGTTTTCTACGCATGAAATGTCTTGGCGATTAAGTCCTTAATATTAGCGAATTGATTTTAAAAGACTGTCTAAATTTGTGGCTTTTTTATATTCACGAGATTTCCAAAAAATTGTTGACTGATAAATGACAAAAGCAAACAAATTTATTTAGAGACACAACACCCTGTATATCTAATTTGTCTCCGTTTAGGATGGTTGATTGGTTTTAAATTTGACTGAAAGGTAGTAAGTGACTTGCGGATTTTTTACGCCACATTATGGACTCCTTTGGGCGCTGCAAAAAGCAATTTGTCATAGGGCTAACGAAATAATAGAAATGTCACCGGATTCGTTGTGGTACAGGACCCATTCCGTTTTAAAAAAGAAACCGTTGGAACGATAACTATAATAATTTAGTCATTAAAATGACATCTCGCCTTTTAGATACTCACCCTGTTCCCAATAGAGAGACCTTGTAAAATACGTGATGACGAATTTTTAATTTTAATCTAATCTGAATTGAAGGTGTTAACAATGGGGGAAAAATACCAATGTCACGTACAGTATAGTGTAGTATCTCGCTACCAAAGATATAGTCAGTAAGGTAATGTCTTTTGTATTCAAAAGTATTTACCTTTAAATAAGTAAATGCTAAGTAACATCAGAATGGATTCACCCCAGAATTCAGACAGCTATAAAATAAAGTCTAAAGCATCGATACGTATCAATACATGAAAATTCTCACAATATATTAATGTTTTATTAACGTTTTCGATATTAACAAAAAGGAATTGGAATTGATAATTGTGTAGACAGAGAGACTCAAAATGAACTGTCTTACGCTATTTGTTAAATCATCAACATCATCAGGGTCGTCAGATCTAAGACTGGTTGGACATGCACTTCCACTATCTGCATCTCCCTAAAATTAGAACATCCCACATCCTTAACTACTTGTGAATAGAATAGAGGAGGAATTCGAAGAAGTAGGAGAACAGAGGCTGTAATGGAAGTCAATAGAAATGGGCAAGATAAGTTGGTAGGACACCTTCTCAGGTATGAATAACTACTTGGAGACATATTATTAGCAGAAACCGGAGTTAGGAGGGGTAGAGGTAGACCTAGAAGGTTAGAAGCGTTCGAAATGTGGTGTTATAGGCGGATGATGAGGATAACGTGGGTAGAAAAGGTTAGAAATGGAGATATATTAGAAAGAATAGGAGAACAGATGACTCTATAGAAGTCAATTAGAAATAGGCGAGATAGGTTGGTAGGACATCTTCTCAGGCATGAAGGTCTAGTCAGAGACATATTGTTAGATACCAATCATTTCTTTTACTTTTTAACATGAATAATAATCACTCTGTATATTATTTCAAAAAGGAAATATCTTAATGGGCATTAAATATAGATTATTCAATAAACCAGATAATAAAATAAATAAGTCATTTCCTTTCTTGCAATGTTTACACGTAAACATTTCAAGACTGTTATTTGTCCAAATTATTAATTGATAAATACTAACGTTTGTCTTTCCCAGAGTCCAGAGTGATAGTTATTCACAATATTTAATAAAGATAGAAAATGCTATTCCAGAACATGATGACAATTTTATCTGTGACGTCAATTATCTGTAACTATAAAAGATTTGTATTTCCAAATTAGAGACAGTATTAGAATTACCTTCATTTGATGTTAAAATCTATGTTAGGATTCGTGTCAACACGCACGTATAAAAGACTGTTTGGTGTCAGAGGTAGACAATAGTAATCTAATTTTATCTGTCAAAATAATTTACTTAATTTTTTGTAGGTTATGTTTTTGGGAACTGAATATTAAAACAAGGAAAGTTATCCATCTTATCCATCTCACCGTCAGTCACAGTCACGTTCTTCTAAAGAAACAAATCACTATTGCAATAATTAAGCACACCGACCGACCGACCCTCAAATTCATCTTAAAAATATTTCATCATCATCTTCATAAGGTTTTCAGGCTGAACACTAGTTGGGCACGCACTTTCACTTCCTCATTTCTACAGCTAATCCTCGCATTTCTCGAATAATATTTGCGATCAGTAGTCTAATCTAGGTTTTACCTTTACCTCTCTTAAGGATGTTTGGGAGGTATGTCAAAATGCTAGGAGACAAATAA
>NW_020439302.1:3259861-3263412 GCF_000699045.2 Agrilus planipennis
ATGATTATTATTATTATTATTATTATGTCGGTTAGTTTGGGAGAATTTCGAGTATTTTAAATTAAAGTTAGAAGAAAAAGATCTCCGACCTCCTGAAGATGTCGAATGTTCATTTGGGCCAACTGTGGGTCCGTTGACACTTGACAGAAACCATATGGGCACACATGTTAAAAGCAAGGCTTTAAACCAGATATTTCTATGTATGTATGCATAATAAGTATGAAATAGTCTTCGTTAAAAGTTTTAGAACACGAAGCTGAAAGAAAACAGTAAAAAAAACTTAGTATTTATTTCGGCAGCCCTTAATGATCTCTACAATATAATTTGACACCCGTTTTCTAACGTTTTGGCTTTGAGTTTTCCGTCAATTATTTGACGACTACGAAAAAGGCCAATTAAAAAATGTGCTTGGTGTTACCTACTTAAGATTAAAACCCTCTTCTTAAAACAGGCTATTATTTCTCTTACGAAATTTTTATCGTCAACTTCAATTTACTTATCGAAAGATTAGCCAAAATTTTCAAGTGGAAATTACAAATAAACAGTTTACGAATAATGAACAAATTGAAATTTATTTTTTGATTGTATACCAAGATAAAAATGAAATATCAATAAATTTTAAATTAAACAAAGGTTTTCATTATCAACGTCGAAATAAATGCCTTCCAAATTTAAAATGTAATCTTTTATAAAAGACTGGCGTTCTTTCACCATTTTTAGTAATAACTTATCCCAGTAAATTTAAAACACTTAGGATTTATTTCAACAGCCCTTAATGATCTCTGCAATATCATTTGATACCCTTTTTCTAACGTTTTGGCTTTGAGTCTTCCGTCAATTATTTCGCGACTACTAAAAAATATAATACCAATCAAATTTATTTGCTTTTTAGTTAGTAGTGATGCAAAAATTGAATTAATTCTCAATTCTTCAAATGGTACTTCTATAGGTAGCCGATATTTATCCACAATAATTATTCGTTTAAGCTTTAATCGGTTATGAAAGCCTATAGAAGAGATCAACTCATAGGAAGTTAATTTTAATGAGATTACCTATTTCATGATCTACATTTATTGGTTTTATTATTAAGCGTAGATGTTAGTCATCATTACTATAATATCATAATAACCACCCTACTAAGAATGAAAGTTTTACACTAAAATATGAAAAAATGAAAGACGGTTTGCGATTTCCTTTACGAACGGAAATTGTTAGTCAGATTTTTAACTCTTTAACTAACGAATATTTAAAATCTTTAGTATCTACAGGATGAATTGAATTAGTTGCTCATATTTAAATTACCAATATACCATTGGTTTGAAGGTAGTACCTCTATCAAGTCTGCACGACACGCAAAAGAATCGTTATAACTCGGTTATTATAATGTAATATTGTGGAATTTCTTAACCTTATACGTACCTAATTATGTGTCAAAATTACTTTGTAAAAGAATTTTAATCATATAGTTGACATAGAAGTAAGAAAAATAAGAACAAATACGAAATAATATATAGACATTTCAATATTCCTAAAGGGAAATAATAAATATATCGATCAGGTAGATTAATTATGTATCAAACTAATATTCGTTTTAGCATTCTGTCACAAGTTTGATTGAGGAAGTAGAAATAAAATAGACGAAACGTTTATTATTTAGAGAGTTATTTATAAGTAAAAGTGGATCTCATTGGGATTAATTAAAAACCATCACGAAAGTTTGTTTCAGTAACAGAAAAATCGTTTAAAAACAATCAATTGTATCTTTAGTGCATACATATTTCTGCATGCATTTTTTTTTACAGAAAAAAAATGGTGTAAACACACTGTTCGTTTCGTTAGTGTTAAAAATAAGCCATAAACGTGGTTATGATCACACATTTCGTCACAAAAAGTTTGTTGGTCAACTGCCTTGAACACATGTGTTTCATACATCGAGAAAAGAAGCTAAACCAAATGTGCTTGGTGTTAAACAGTGTAAACCTACCTACTTGAGATTAAAACCCTCTACTCAAAGCAGGTTATTATTTTTCAGACGAAATTTCTGTTGCTAACTTCAATTTACCTATCGAAAGATTAGCCAAAAATTTCAAGTAGAAATTACAGATAAATAATTTACAAACAATGAACAAATTAAAATTTACTTTGTGATTGTATGCCAAGATAAAAACGAAATATTAATAAATTTTAAATTAAACGAAGGTTTTCATTATCAACGTCGAAAAAAAAATGCCTTCCAAAATTAAAGAACATTTAATAGCATGTAATCTTTTCTAAAAGATCGGTTATCTTTCACCATTTTTAGTATCTAATAACTTGTCATAGTAAATTTAAAGGTATTTTTCGATAATTTAAAAAATGAATTTTATTTTTTTATAGGCATTTTTGTGCTTCGCGGCTAATGTACACAGGGTTGTAATAGATAATTTTCGTTTTGAAAATGCTAATGGTTTAGACGTGCGTATGCAGTTTGCTTTCCAAATAGCAAATTTAATAGTAATTTCATGCAAATTTCAAGACGATGAAAGTGTGAGCACTTACGGTGTAAATTTACAAAGAACGCTAGTCATAGAGAACGACAAAGACTATTAACAGAAGTTAAAAACGTGTAGTTACAACCTACGTTTGTTTTCGCATTGTTTGAAGAATAAGAAACGTGAAATGCACATGGCTGGGACTGTATGTCATGTACGGAAATATTACTTCAACTTGAGATTACTGTTGGACATTATTAACAGTGTTGGGTGAACATAGCTAATGCAAATTCTACGTTTCTACACTGCAAACACAACATAACATTTATAAGAAGAATACAGGAGTTGACGAACGACTTTAATTACGTACTAAATTCGTTGAAGTGTTGGTTAAATCCGAAACATAGGTACAGTTCCAGTCACTAAACTTTGAAACACTTGAAAGTGTTTTTCTGTTCTTTAAAAGTGTTTCATAATTTCGTCACCGAATTGGATTTGACCTGAATTTAGCCTTAACATGTCAGGATTGTAAAATAGTCAGAATGTACAACTGCTATCCCCTTTGAGAAGATTAAGATTGTTACGAGAAGCAAAAGGACAAAGCAACTAATATTAAGACTACGTATGGATTAGGTGTGGAGATAGATGAGCTAGGTTATCCCATAATGAGAGAAGAGTTTAATGTAGCATTAAAAAATTTAAAGAATAATAAGGCAATGTTAAATGGGAGAAGATGCTATATATACTTAATAATGTAGGGATGAGTCATAGAGATAGAAGAGCGATACTTAGTTTGTATAAAGAGTAATAGGCAGTTATAGAGATGGGGATGCAACGTAGAGAAGTAAATATTAGGAAGGGAGTCAGACAGGGAATCACACTGTCACCGCTATTTTTGACGTGACAACGTCTTATAATTCGATGGAGCCGGTTGCACGAACGAAAAAACATGACTCATGCGGCGTTACCTCGCTCTGAGGCGTTCCATTTAAGGCTTGAAGTGCAAGCGAGAGCGCGGAACGAGCGACAAAGAGGCACAATCGGCCTCCGCGTTCGGCAGCGTTCGACATCTGTCTCTCT
>NW_020439302.1:3263710-3286893 GCF_000699045.2 Agrilus planipennis
AGTATTAGCATCTAGCAAGGAGGACCTAGAGATAGCTTTAAATAAAATGGAAGCGGTACTGACAGATCAGTACTGTATGAAAATAAATAAAAGTAAAACTAAAATACTGGTATGCAAGGGAAGAAAAAGTAGGGAATATAATGATAAGAGACGAAAAGTTAGAAGAAGTGGCTGATTTTAGATACCTAGGAAGTCAGATAAGTCAGGATGGAAGGAGTAGTAGCGATATAAACCAGAGGATATCGCAGGGTCGAGTCGCCTTCAATAAAAAGAAGTCTCTTCTATGCTCGCGAACGATTAATTTAGAAATTCGAAAAAGATTGTTAAAAGTGTATGTTTGGAATTCGGCGCTGTATGGGTGCGAAACATGGACTGTGGGCGCGGCGAAAAAGAAAGGGTTAGAAGCGTTCGAAATGTGGTGTTACAGGCGAATGATGAGGATACGAAGATTAGTTTAGGATAGGAAAGAGTGGAGATGAGTGTCCAACCAGTCTTAGGACTGACGACTTTATGATAATGATAATGAAGATGATAGATTAAATATTTATGAATAACATTGACCAGTTCCTGCCCCATATGAAGGAAGAGGAAACGTAATTATAATATAAAAAGGATACAGGGTGGTGACGGTAGCATAAGCAGAGCTAACGTATTTTTTAATGTTCCCTTGAAAAAAAACTTGTTCACTTGAAGAATTTCGTCTTATGCAAAACGCCAGTAATGTACTTAGCCGAAATTCATTGGAGAGCAAATGGACGGGTTGATGGAGAGTGAGCGAGATGATAATGACAATTTTTGCACCCTAAAAAAGCGCCGCGGGGGCTCCGGTTCCTCTGCTGCACCAGGCAAGGGGTTAAATCTACATAATCGTCCTATTATCATATTAGAAAACGTGTTTTGGTTTCGTCAATATTCTCGTTGTGTACCTGTCCCATTTGGGTGCACTCGAGTGTGAGTTTTGTCTTATATTGTGTTCTGTTGTGGGGTTAGATGGGAATGGGATAAGCGGTAGCGAGAAAAAAAGACCTCTGGCCCCATATATCTAATACACTTATAGGTACTTATATATAAATAACTACTACCACATTATGGACCACTATAATTACGTTCAGCGAAATGTTGGTCTCGAAATAGTCTAATTTTTTTGCCAAAAAATTTCACTAACACGCACGCGTGAGATGTGTGGCCAATCGTCCGGCACTCTTTTTTAGTGAACAGAGAAAATCAAGACAATCTCCAAAACTAACTATTTGCGAACAGTAATCTCTCTTTTCCTCCTGCGAACTCCGGCTTTTGCCTCTAAGTGACTTGGGGTGTACTACTTACACTTCGGTTATTTAATGTCACTTTTTTTTTAGTAAAATTACTCTGTTATCATCATCATCATTATAGGATCGTTAGTCTTAAGACTGGTTGGACACGCACCTCCACTCTTTCCTATCCTGAACGAATAAAACTGGAACATCCCACTTCCTTAAGTATTTGTGAACAGTAATCTAGTCCAGGTCTACTTCTACCCCTCTTAACTTCTGTTTCTGTTTCTAATATAGCTTCTAACTGGCCCTACATGTCTGAGAAGGTGTCCTACCAACCTATCTCGCCTATTTCGTATTATTGACTTCCACAGAGTTCTCTGTTCTCCTATTCTTTCTAATACCCCCTAATTTCTAGGTAGATGTTCTAAACTTGTTTGGAATCATGTAAAACTGTTGATTCATTTAGATATAAATTATAAAGTACAGTGTAAACTCTATATAACGACACTTAAGGGACTGAACATTTTTCGGCTTTATAAAGAGTGGTCGTTAAATGGAGAGAAATAAAAGATATTATTTTACTATTCTATAATAATATGCATTTACCAATATAGTAGACATTTTGCACACGAACATTATTATTCATACATTGCGTATAGCCTGTTATCTTCGTCTGATGTTTTTTGCTGCTCCAATATCTTAATTGTATTTTGTTACGTATCTTACTCATATCTTGAGATACTGCTGGATCAATTTGATTATATAAAAAGTATTTTTTTAATAGTTTCGCTGCATCAAGTGCTTGTTTGATGCTTGGTGGAGGGACAGGATCGTCTTCTTCAACAACGTACACAGCTGCAGTTGTTATCTATTTCGGCAACTTAAAAAGTACTGCTCAATGATTTCTAATTCCGCATTGTTGTCGTTAATTAGAGTGAGCGTGACGCTATATAGAGTGTAATATTGTATAGAAAACAATGTAAACCAACCAAAGTCAAGCAATGTCGACGTTTTAAGGAGTTTGTCGTTAAATCGAGTGACGTTATAAAGAGTTTACACTGAATATACATTATAAATTACCTCAAGTTATAATGAGATAAAATTGTTGCTGTTGTCACATCTTCGCTGGGACGGATAAAAATTAAAAACCGACAGACAGAGACACGAAAGATTCTATGAGGGTTCCGACATACGGAACCCTAAAAATAAATTTTAACATCAATATGGAATATTCCAATATTTTTCTTTATCACAAACCAAACGGAGAAATGACAAATATTATGAATATCTACCACATCCAAAAATGCTAAAACTACAGTTTCCTAATATATATAGGAAAGGTTGCATTCCCGTCCCTAAAATCAGGGAAAAACATCGTACTTTTGGCAGGGATAGGTACGGCAAAAACTTTTGTTTTTTTTTGTCTACTTCAAATAACGGTTTCTATCACATACGGTTTGTTAATTATTACTACTACTGATGTACAAACTCAAAAGGGTTGAGTTGAATTCAAACTACGTCCTTAATTACCTACGGGACGTTTGTACAGCCCGCTCTTTCAGTTGTCACCCCTTGCAGTTGTTCAAATGTGCAACGACCAAAAGAGAAAAACTTTTTTTTATATCAAACTCAGAAAAAACGTTACATCTAAGAAAAGCCCGACGGAGAGAAAAAAAAACTAATAAACGTGGCTGGAGATGCAAGACGCGGCTCCTTAATTTTTTTTTATGACCAGGAAAAAGAACAATGCCCAAAGGGTTAGAAACCGCACTGAAAAGAAGGGCCTTCGGTGCGTGCATGTGTACGGGTAGTTCTTAGATTCTTTTTTTTTTTCGTGGCCTGTCTTTTTTTCACACAAGTCTTTTGCATATTGTAGGTATATAGGCGCGCATCCCCGTCCGTGTATATTCGAAGGCTCTAATGAATGTACTCTGTAATCCGTCTATTATTTTGGACGACTCAAAGGGTTGAAGGGTGAAATGGGTAATTACCCATGCGGCGTACACAGATTTTATATTCATCCCCTAGCGGCGATGCCCGAACCGACTAATACTTATAAATAAAAAACATTCGTTTTATAAATCACGTTTTCGTTGGAAAAATATGAAGAAGGAATTTCGGGGATTTCATGTTTTGAACGTTTTATAGGCCAAATTAAAAAAATAGGACCCTTTAAAATAGGATTATCTCAAAATTGAATGGTCGAGTCGCCTTCAATAAAAAGAAGACATTTCTATGCTCGCGAACGGTTAAATTAGAAATTCGAAAAAGGTTGTTAAAGGTGTATGTTCGGAGCACGGCGCTGTACGGGTGCGAAACATGGACGGTGGGCGCGGCGGAAAAGAAAAGGTTAGAAGATATTGAAATGTGGTGTTATAGGCGAATGATGAGGATAACGTGGATGGACAAGGTTAGAAATGAAGAGGTATTAGAAAGAGTAAGAGAACAGAGTACTCTATGGAAGTCAATAAGGTCTAGTCAGAGACATATTAGAGGCAGAAACGGTAGTTAGGAGGGGTAGAGGTAGATCTAGATTAGATTACTGTTCGCAAATTGTTAAGGATATGGGTTGCTCTAGCTTTAGGACCGAGCGGCATGGCCTAGAGGTCTAGACCATTTCTTAGCATTCGGGAGGACGCCGGTTCGATTCCGGGTCCGTCTGCCTTGGTCCAAGTTTTTCTGTGGTTTCCTTGGATCACTTAGGCAAATGCTGAGGCAGTAATATTCCACAGATAATCTTTCATTCTCTTCTGTCTTCATTTCGGCCGTCTCATCTTTCTCACCCGAACCACCACCCACCCATTCCCACGATTCCTGAAAGAAAGCTGAAGAGGGCCTTCCGCCCTACCTTCCGGCATAGTCCGGAGGGACTGCCCGCCCACCAGCATTACTGGCTGGTGGGAATGAAACACCCAAAAGTTTTTTTTAGTTTTTCTACCTTTTGGGAAAGGCGAAGATTAGCGCAGGATAGAGTGGAGGTGCGTGTCCAACCAGTCTTAGGACTGACGACCTTATGATGATTAGTAAATAATATTGTACCACATATTTTCCAAGAATTACCTTCCACGAAGTTGCTTATTACAAGAAAAAAACAAAGACCGACTTCAAGACTACCCCTTCAAGTATAAACTTAAACTAAAAAGTAGAAAATAATATGTTAATTGCTGCAAAGCAAAGTCAATTACAGAACAATCGACAAAATCACTGATACTTGTATATACATTGACAATTTATAATCAATTACTTTTGGAGTCGGTACCAGCTAAAGGAGACAGTTTAATCTTGTCTTTGCAACAAACTTTTCGTCGAATTTCTTTTATCTAATCTCTAGTTTTGCATTCACATATTAATTGATTACAGTAAACACTCTTTCGTGGTCCATCTGGAGCATTATTTTCAGTAGCTGTACCTGATAAAACGAAGCGGGAATTTTAAAAATGTTTACTAAACCTACAACCCTTTCATTCTTGACGTACTAAATAATATTTCAATATTTGCAGGTTTGCAGCACTTATAGAGAAGCCGACCCTGAATCAACTTTATCTATCAACCCTTCCACTGCTTCCCCCAAACTGCCGAAACCAATGACTCTAAGTTTTATAATCCTCTAATTTCCTGCGAGGAAGACGATTTCTTTGGAATATTTTGCCGCATTATTTATTATGTATTATAATACAGTTCTATCGTTAATTAAAATTTTTGTTTGCATGTAATCGTTTGGGATTAGGCAACAGTCCTTAATTAACTAGAGCACTTTCTAAACAAAGTAATAAAACTTGAGAGCGAATTAATTCCGTCCATAATAATAATTATACCACAACTTATTAAATTAATTACCGTTTCTTGGAAACATAATCAAAATTCGCTCTTCTAATTCTTTTTGTTTTATTGTCGCCCAATAAAACTATCGCGTTTACGAATAAAAAGGCACGCACGAACTGCTCCATCAACTATAATCCTACGCAATAATTTCTTTAAATACCTTAACAAAAACGCAAGATGTTCAATATTACGAAAATTGAAAATTTTTATGTTGTATTGTCATATATACATATGTATGTAGATGAGTCTCTAATTAATAGATAATAGGGTCAATAAGTTAATTACAATGCGAGTATGCAATTTAGGTACGAATACGAGTTACGGGACCGAGACTGGAGTTGGTGTGCACCCTAAAAGGCTATGTATGCATGTGATGGCGCAATGTCTCGCATAAGAGCCATAAATCGTCTAAATAATCGCCAATTTCCTATGCAGCGCGAAAAAATTCCCAGATGGACATGTTAATTAACTTGTAAAAGTTATAACAGGAAAATTAGCTCAGTCCAGTGCACAGGCCACTAGATTAGTCCGCGACGTTTAATCAGCGTTGATTTGTTCAAGAATGCCCATTAAAATGCATCATACGCTCTCATAAATTTCACTAAGCGACCACGTTTCCATGATATCGACGCAAAAAAGACAAAAACATGGAAAGAAATACTTTTCGTATTAAGGGTGCTCATTTTCATTTATAATTAGACGGTACATGATTGTTCATATACAGGCGAACCAATTATTAATTATTATCGATATTTACATCAAGATTTAACTGATAACATCGATAGAATCATAGGAATTGTGACATGAAAAATTTTGGTATCCTGAAATCAAATTTAAAAGCAGAATCTTTCTATATCCCGTGTAGATATTCTGTAATATGCAGATTTATATTTTACTATACATAAACGCGTATACAAATGGTGAGATTATGGAAAATGCCCTGCGGCGTCACAATTTTAGTAAATCAGAAACTGATAATTACAATGAGATTGTGAAAACTATAAATACTGGATTGAAAGGAATGGAATGCTAGATGTCTCTCAGATTTCTGGGTTCTTATCTCAATTTATTTCTCGAAAATTTAAGGTCAGCAAGTGACAAATGCATGTAGTGTTACAGGAGAATGATGAGGATACCGTGGATAGAGAAGGTTTGAAATGAATAGGTATTACAAAGAATAGGAGAACAGAGGTCTCTATGGAAGTCAATAAGAAATAGGCGAGATAGGTTGGTAGGACACCTTCTTAGGCATAAAGGGCTAGTCAGAAACAGGATTTAACAGGAGTATAAGGTAGAAGTAGATATTGGATTACTGTTTGCAAATAGTTAAGGGTGTGCGATGTTTTAGGGAAATGCGAAGATTAGCTCAGGATAGGAAAGAATGGAGGTACTTGTGACAATAACGTTTTGAGATACATTTAAGACTACGAGTGAAGCCATTTTTGTTTTCCCCGACAAGTTTTACATAATAAACACTTTGTTTTGTATTTTCTTTCCTCTTTTACAATCAAATCAGGTACCAACCATATATTTATTAACTACCCTCATTTAAATGTTTCAGCAAAAAAAATGGGGACTGACTTTAATTTTTCGGTTACACGATTTTTTTACGGGTTTATCCATGTTGTCTCGTTGGAGCATTAGATACTAGAACCTCGTAAAAAACTAGTAAAAAATTGCTTCAATTTTTTCTCGTCGAAAAAGGGGGTCGTCGAGCCTAGGCCGCGCCAACGTCTATCACGACGGTTTCGCATAAATAAATAAAATTAAAATCGACGAGACGACCCCATCATCATAATACAGACGCACAATGAGCGGGCCAGTCTGTGAGATAAAGGTAAAAACTATGGCCACGCTATAACATCTGCATACATACGCTTGTAAGCGTTACATAATGCGTCTGCACACGAAAATTCCATGACACTCGTGGAAGGGTGAAGTGGAATCACGGCACAAGGTGGCTGGCTTCGGCGTCATCGGGATATGCGCGTATGCAAATTTCGACGTGACAAAAATGCCTATTAGCAAATAGACAAATGGAAGATAGATGATGCGGATTCATTTAAGACACCGTGAGAAACAGCCAGAGAGGAATAACACGCTGGAGATAAAAAAATTACCAAGGGTGCTCGTTCTTCTTTCATTTTTTTTTTGTTTAGATTCAGTATAGCGCATACGGCGTATAAAATCTGGGATTCATGCAAATGAATGCAACTACTAGTACTACGATGAAAAAAAAAAGAGTTTCGGACGGTTGATGCTGTACAGAACAAACAATGGAGAAATTAAAAAGTCCCGTGGGCCTTGCTTTTTACGTTACAAGGCCTTAACGTTTTTATTCTTTTCCATTGGGTTCCATCAATATCAAACGGGGAATAAAATTAGCCCCTTTGTTACAGTGGGCACGATGATATTCCTTAATTTGTAGAAACACTGTTTTCATTTTTATTGCAAAATGCACCCGAAATTGTTCTCCATTTTCATTATTTTCGACAGTTGTAGATCGAAAAACGTAAAACCATATGAAGTAGCTTTTTTAAATATTAAAAGAAAAATAAACTAGGTCCTTGTTATTTACAGATTCGAAGAAGAGACGGTTAAAGTAAAAAATTGTTATTTTTGTCTCCATTTGTATGATTTCCAAGATTGCGAAGAAAACATTGATAAGATTAGTACAACCCGTCGAAATTTGAAGGGATTGGGACCATGATCGATGGTGCAAAGGCATTTACATTAATCTAGTCGTTCCTTCTTACTGTAACCTACTTTAACAATAGATTCCGTCGGTGGTCGCTCAGCTACAACCAGCACCACATCCTATTTATGACCCTATGACCGAATATTAACATTTAAAGCACCCTTAACACACCAAACTTTAGTGATTTTCAATTAAAAATTTCAATTAGAAAATAATATCTTTTATATAACAAAAAAAGAGAAGCGCAGGGGACTATTCTTTAGTTAGACATTTAATGGTCAGGTAATTTCATAATATTGTATTATGAGAGGAGACAGACGCACACATTTTCATTACAAATAGGAATAAATATTATTCAAACTTACCTCTTGGTTCCATGACATGTAGTGCGACATGGCCGGGTCCATATGTTCCGCCATAACACTCATCCAATGGACCAAACCTTGTGCCCCCTGGCCCCCCACGCCCCCCGCTTGGGGACCAGCGGGACTGCCGCCCGTCTGACCGCTGTCCCATCCAAAAGCTTTCTGAAAAGAAACAGAAACGTCATTTAGACTTTGTAATTCATTTTTAATACTTATTTAGTATAAATTTCTTCAAAAGAAAAATAGAAACCGTTGGGGGAAAACAGAATAAAAACTGATTTTTGTTTTTGTCCAAATTACCTGTTCAAAGTCTCTGTCTTTTGAAAAGAACATATTTTTATACACATTGCTTTTGTCATCTGTATTCGATAGAACCGCTTTGGCGAGCAAAGTTTTATAGAACTGGGCCGGTAGCAGTAGTTGATTGTTATTGTAAGTGTCCAGTTTGTTCACGAAACTACTGCACTTGAACGAGTCGGACTTGAAAAAACCCAATCCCCCCGTAGTTTGGTCGTTGTTGTTGTTCGTGCTATTGTTGGAATTCGAAAGGGACGAGTCGCTGCTAGAGTCCGTATTCTCTACCACGCTCTCCGACATCGGGCGTAATGCGGCCATGGTCAATGACAGAATTGATAGGTCCATGTAGGCAATGGGTTGAAGTCGAAATGGAAAGAATTGAGGTACGTATTAAGCCGTACCGACGAGAGGGGGCGAATTGAAGATGTCCCAAAACTTTCTGAATACACTTTACGTCTTTTTGTCACTTTTTAATTACTTCAAACGTCCGTTTTGTTTCACTTTTTTGAGCAGATTAAAAATATTCTTAGTTTTGTGCTCCTACGTCTAATTTTTTCTATCACAACTATTAGTAAGGAACTTTGATTTCATACAAATTTTCTAGAATAGAGGAACGATGACTTGCTATTAGGCAATTTGTTTTTTTTTTATTAATGTTTCAACAACAATTACTGCAACAAATGAGAAATAAATTTTCTTGTTTCAGAACGTTGTAGATTTTTATAAAGGAAATGGAAAAATTACGGAAATCCTTTACCAGAATGAGTATCAAAGTTATCAAAATAATAATTGTATCAATCTGACAAGAACATTTAACTACGCATAAGGAAAATGATAAGTTTTTAGAGATAATTAGGTAATGTAGAAAAAGGGATACTTTTCAAAATGATATCAGAATTTAATTTAAAAATTTCTTGTCTTATCAATTGTTAGTGAAGCAAAAAGAAAACTTTTGAATTTAATTTAAAATCTAAAGTATAGTGTCCTGCTTAAGATTATTAAAAGAATGATTGTTAAAAATGCATTTAAGAGAACTATTGCAGCAATTCCTGTAAAACAGTTCAGTTTTAACTGATTTTTGAGACAAAATTCGAGTTCAAACAGGTATTTATTGCATACTGTTCGAACACGGGCGATTCTCACAAATTAATTTGGTGTTTTTTTAAAATCGTATTAGACGTTACCACCAAAAAAAGTGATGTCACCAATTCGTGCAGTTCTTGAAAAGAAAAAAGATGCACCCTATGCAAGGCGAATAAGATACAGAAACGTAGCGATTTCCGGCGGTCCGACGAAGGTATGTCGTCGCCGCGTCCTGAGTCTTCTGCGTCGGTTGGGGTACGTTAATTACTCGAATGCAACAAGGTGTATGCGATTGTAACACAACAGGAAAGGCATGTTTAACAATCGAGAGTGCGTGAGTCGCAGCAACAATCGCCCATTGACGGGAATAGAAACAAAAGGGAACGTAATGTCAACAACTAGGGATGTCCCCCACCACCACCTCGGTCGCCGACGCTCGTCCGACGCCGCGACGCAAGAGGAGACGGCGGCGGCGTCACCGCCGCCGTTGACGACGGCGTTTAGCATCACTTAAGGTAATTTAACTCGCGTAAAGAGAGAACACTAATTAGCGCGTTCGTTAACTAGAGCGAGATAGGATTGCGCATAATATTTAGCGCTGGAGCGCGGAACGACGAAGGCGACGACGGCTACGCGGCGGACGCGTGCAGTCGGCACACGGCACACTTTGTTGTTAAAGGTAGTGGTTGAAGACAGGCGAAAGAACGAACGGAGAAGTGCATCCAGAGATGCATTTAGTTCCCGGGTAGACCGGCGACTGAGAAGAAGGCGCCACCAGAACTGGGTTACAGAAATAAGAAAAAGCACTGCACCGAGGAAAAAATGCGAAAAAAATGTATGTACATATACGCGGAAGACAGTATAGAGTTCAAGAAGTTTATTATTGATTGGGTATTTTCGTCAGTGCAACCGACGTGCATTTGCGCCTTCTTCAAGACCAAGTCGCAGTCGGCCTGGCGAGCATGCAAGAATAAAGAGATCCTGTAATGTGGGAGGGTTGAATAGTTTTGGTTTTCCCTTATCACGGTCTGTTTGTCAACTCTTCGTTTGTCGCTTGATTGGTTCGTTACCGCGAAAACGACGCTTTTATTATTCAATCATCAATCTCAAAAAAAAAAAATCGCCACTCCAGATTGCATCACCTGTACATTCGTTCGAAGTAATTAAGAAATTAACGTTCCAAGTATCAATTCGCAATTTCAAAATGTTATCTTTCTAAAATTTGATAAATTAATTTTACCCATTTCGTTTCTTCGTTTAATCGCAGCTGTCCTAGGCCGTAATTATTCATTTGTCAATCTAAAAGAAAATCACCACACCAGATTGTATAACCTGTACATACGTTCGCAGTAATTAAGAAATTAAGATTGCAAATACCAATTCGAAGTTTAAAAATATTATATTTCTAATTGTCTCTCGTTATAGGTAGATATTATGAAGAATTTACTAAATATTCTGATTATTACTTAAGTTTCATTAATGTTTTCCAAGTTTTGTCAAAATTTGATAAATTAATTTGACACATTTCGTTTCTTCATTTAATCGCAGCTGCCCTAGCCCGTAATTATTCATTTGTCAATCTCAAATAAAATCACCACACCAGATTGTATAACCTCTACATACGTTGGCAGTAATTAAGAAATTAAGATTGCAAATACCAATTCGCAGTTTGAACATATTATCTTTGTAATTGTCCCCCGTTATAGGTAGATATTACGAAGAATTTACTAAATACTCTGGTTATTATTTAAGTTTCATTAATGTTTTCCAAGTTTTGTCAAAATTTGATAAATTAATTTGACACATTTCGATTCTTCATTTAATCGCAGCTGCCCCAGGCCGTAATTATTCTTTCGTCAATCTCAAATAAAATCACCACTCCAGATTGTATAACCTGTACATACGTTCGCAGTAATTGAGAAATTAAGATTGCAAATACCAATTCGAAGTTTGAAATTATTTTATTTCTAATTGTCTCTCGTTATAGGTAGATATTATGAAGAATTTACTAAATATTCTGATTATTACTTAAGTTTCATTAATGTTTTCCAAGTTTTGTCAAAATTTGATAAATTAATTTGACACATTTCGTTTCTTCATTTAATCGCAGCTGCCCTAGGCCGTAATTATTCATTTGTCAATCTCAAATAAAATCACCACACCAGATTGTATAACCTCTACATACGTTGGCAGTAATTAAGAAATTAAGATTGCAAATACCAATTCGAAGTTTGAAAATATTATCTTTGTAATTGTCCCCCGTTATAGGTAGATATTACGAAGAATTTACTAAATACTCTGGTTATTATTTAAGTTTCATTAATGTTTTCCAAGTTTTGTCAAAATTTGATAAATTAATTTGACACATTTCGATTCTTCATTTAATCGCAGCTGCCCCAGGCCGTAATTATTCTTTCGTCAATCTCAAATAAAATCACCACTCCAGATTGTATAACCTGTACATACGTTCGCAGTAATTGAGAAATTAAGATTGCAAATACCAATTCGAAGTTTGAAATTATTTTATTTCTAATTGTCTCTCGTTATAGGTAGATATTATGAAGAATTTACTAAATATTCTGATTATTACTTAAGTTTCATTAATGTTTTCCAAGTTTTGTCAAAATTTGATAAATTAATTTGACACATTTCGTTTCTTCATTTAATCGCAGCTGCCCTAGGCCGTAATTATTCATTTGTCAATCTCAAATAAAATCACCACACCAGATTGTATAACCTCTACATACGTTGGCAGTAATTAAGAAATTAAGATTGCAAATACCAATTCGCAGTTTGAACATATTATCTTTGTAATTGTCCCCCGTTATAGGTAGATATTACGAAGAATTTACTAAATACTCTGGTTATTATTTAAGTTTCATTAATGTTTTCCAAGTTTTGTCAAAATTTGATAAATTAATTTGACACATTTCGATTCTTCATTTAATCGCAGCTGCCCCAGGCCGTAATTATTCTTTCGTCAATCTCAAATAAAATCACCACTCCAGATTGTATAACCTGTACATACGTTCGCAGTAATTGAGAAATTAAGATTGCAAATACCAATTCGAAGTTTGAAAATATTATCTTTGTAATTGTCCCCCGTTATAGGTAGATATTACGAAGAATTTACTAAATACTCTGGTTATTATTTAAGTTTCATTAATGTTTTCCAAGTTTTGTCAAAATTTGATAAATTAATTTGACACATTTCGTTTCTTCATTTAATCGCAGCTGCCCTAGCCCGTAATTATTCATTTGTCAATCTCAAATAAAATCACCACACCAGATTGTATAACCTCTACATACGTTGGCAGTAATTAAGAAATTAAGATTGCAAATACCAATTCGAAGTTTGAAAATATTATCTTTGTAATTGTCCCCTGTTATAGGAAGATATTGTGGAGAATTTAGTAAATTGTCTGATTATTATTATTTAAGTTTATTATTAAATTTATTCAATTTCCTGGCGTCCCTGTTTTTGGAACACCCTGTAGATTATAAAGAAAAATAGAAGTATAATCTAACGAAATTTGAGCAAATTTACTATTCACATTGGTGTTAATTCACAAGTAACCCTCAGGATAATTATTCGTCGGTTGTACACCCCTTTCGGATACCGATGGTGCTAAGTAGTTTCTGTTGTGCAAATGACGGCAGGATTCTTATTCAAATTCCTGTTGAATTGTCGCATCCTTCCTTGGGTGTCGTATTTACCACAAACGGAGTGCACACAACACCGAAACCACCAACCACTTTTGCATATCGCTTCAAACGCCCTGGCTAAATATTTGAAGGAATATTTATTGTTATGTTTGTTTTTTGGGCGTGGAATTTTTATATTTATTAGCTCATATATTCACGTGTGGGAAATATTTTGAAAAAGATCGCATTGTATACGGGTTCTTGTTTACATACGGAACCCCACAGGTACAAATTGGTTGAATTATTAAAGCGCCGAGAAAAAAAACACTTCATGTGGTTTTGGATTCAGTGTTCCCAAAAAATACATATTGCGGGAGGTGTACTGAATAGGAAGTTAGGTGCTTTTTGGCACCTAATTAACAGAAAAAATCTTGAATATTATATACAGATGTAACAGATATCAGTGTTGAGCTTGTAGGAGGTCATAGAGCATTGTAAAACGTGAAAATTAAATAAATCCGGCTCTGATAGAGAAACACGACTCGCAACGCTGTACTCAATCGCTGCAGCTCATACAGCAGCAACTTCTAAACGTTCGATAATTGTTAATGTTTACATGCTCCATCCATGTAGCTGTTACGTTATTCAATATTACACATTTATGCTGCAAATTCACGCACAGGGCTGGCTTCGGATTGTAAATTATTGTGATTTCAGTTCTGGAAAGAATAGTAGAATGGAAAATGTAGAAAATCATACTAACCCTATATACTGATACTTTGGTGCCCTACGTTACGTTTGATGAAAATATTTATCGACTAAAAGAGGACGAAAAATGATGTGTTAAATACTTTTATATGATCACCCTGTATACGTATCCACTTTCTTATTGTTTCGTTATCGAAAAGCCGAGTTTTAGTAGCGACGGTGTGTCTGTAAAAATATAGAAGGTGTATTTATTGAGAAGGCGGGAGACGTGGTGGTCCACCCAGTCCCCCGGGGGTCCGTCGACGAGGGCGACTAGCAATCCGCGGGGCAAAGTGGCGAAATGCACCGCGCGCAAGACTCGCGAAAAAGTACAAAACTTTATATCAGAGAGAAAACACATAAAAATATATACTGCCGCCAGTATGCGCCTTAGCGGAGAACGGTAACTTGCTTCTTTTTTTTTCTTTACTTCATGTTTTTACTCTCCCATTGGATGTGCTTTATGGTCCTCTTTATTGCGCTGCTCCGAAATAAGAAAATTTGAAACGCCACGACGAACAAATTTGCAAGGGGAAATAAAAAATAATCAAACTCCAACCATAAAACATTTAAAAAGACAGTCGAAAGGATGATTGGAGGTCCTTTCGATATAGTCGATAATCTAAGTTAACCCCAGTCTATTTAAAAGACACATATTGAATAACTAGTAGTTATAACAGAAATGGAAATTAAAAAAAAAAAATGTATCGACCGGGAATAGAACTGAAGTCTGCTTGCGGAACAGTCGAAAATTCCATAGTCTACACCACCGAACCACTTACGAATCTTGTAAAGTACATCTAACTTAAGGTGTTTTCTACTATATTTTTAATTTTACCTGCCTTGACTACAACATATACAAATAATTTCTGTTTTCTGTGTATGTATACGCATATAAGTATGATAGGTTACAATATTTTTTAATGAAAAAAATCATTTTCGATAGTGATACATTTTCAGTTGCTTTTGACTTAGAAATCAATTGTAGTTCACGTAAAAAACATGCCTACGTAAAGGGAAGAAAGTGGTAGAGACACAGGGGCAGTTTTACCACCTTAATGTCATGTTTCTGCTCGAAAAGGGTCCCTTCAAGCCTCCAGGGGTTAGTTAATTAGTTAACTATGAAGAACTTAAACATCTTGGAGAATTTCGTTGCTTTCCTATCAAATATTTGCTTTTGGGGAGAGGTATAAAAAGGGAGGGAGGGTAGAAAATTAAGTCCCGTGCTCGCCCACTCAAATCCGCATCTTTCCAGTCTCCCATTTCGTTTTCACACCGAAAAATGCGTATAACGTTATCTTTTTTTAACACTTTACAGCCCGTCTAGTGGTAGTCTAGTCGCTTGTATCGATTTTTCCCCATCTTTTGTGTGTAAAAGTATCCGTGTATGTATTTAACCGCTACCTATAACGCCTTTTATTGTTGGTAAGGTCAATTTTGGGGTGGTAGCAGTCGATATTTCGAAGGTCCTTCACCTCTCTTTCACCTGTTTAGCTCCCGCGTCGCACCGTCACAATTCCCCTACCGAACCACCCCATTACTCACGAAAATTTTTGTCGCAAACAAGAGAATTTTCCCGAGACACATTTAGCAGCCCTTTTTACATTTTTCGTTACATTCTAACCGAGAGAGTAAAAAGAAAACCATAATTGAAATAAAAAGGTTCTCTTCTGCTATAAAACCCTTCAATTAATTTCTTTTTATTCTCTTAAAAAGTAATCTATTAAAGCAATCGCATGAAATAGTAGATAGGAATGGTAAATACACATAAAATTATAAAAGTAGCTCGAAGGCAGATAATTAAAAGTTAAGAATGCAAAAGAATTTTGATGACCAATATTTTAAATCTTCGCTATGACTCCATTATTCCTTTTTGAAATTTCTCCTTCAAATTTTTGACATGAATTCGTCAAGTGTTTGTAGTCTAAAATGCCACCTTACCGTTCACTACCACATAGAAGGTTGAACCTCGAAAATCCTTTTGGATTGAGCATTATGCAATTTGGAATTGAATACCAAGCATTCAATGATAACTGTGCTTTCCTCTCATAGAGAATTGGGGTGAGACATATGAGATGAATGAAGTGAAGGTAGTAGACAAATTGAAGAATATCTTTGTAAAGTTACTTTCCCAGTATTTGCCTAAAAAATCCAAAGCCGAAGGGTAAGGCAAAAAGCCTTCATTAGGCTTCTTTTAGATATCTCGGTAATGGATAGAGAATTGGGGTGAGACATATCAGATCAANTTGCCTAAAAAATCCAAAGCCGAAGGGTAAGGCAAAAAGCCTTCATTAGGCTTCTTTTAGATATCTCGGTAATGGATAGAGAATTGGGGTGAGACATATCAGATGAATGAAGTGAAGGTAGAAGACAGATGGAAGAATATCTTTGTAAAGTTAGTTTCTATCTCGGAAATAGGTAGGTTGTACTTGAGGTGAAACATATGAGGTAGACGAATTGAGAGATTGAAGACTATATAGTTACTTCCCAGCATTTGCCCAAAAGTCCAAGGAACTTAAAGAAAAACTTGAATCACTTGTAGTAAATGCGAAAAATAAGAAAGGATTATGCATTTCGAAGCAATTTCAACTGTTGTATGGTCAATTATACGTAAAATAAGTCTAGCAATTCACCGAAAATGACTTAGGCCAGTTACTTCTAATTACCCACTTTGCAAACCCAAAAAAAGTTTATTTTTAATCAAGTCCCAATCCATACATATTGATCGGCTTCGATGCATAGAACGAAACCGCAAAATAACGATTTTGCTCGCCGATCTGTGATATCGATTAAGTAAAAAAAGAAACGATCACGGCCTATCTCGATCTAACGGTAGTTATAATTAGATAAGTGTTGTTCAATGTACACGTAGGTACAAGTATGTAAGCCTATTCTATCCGGTGGCATGAGGTAGCCGGGTAATTATGCTGTGCCCGTAGAGAAAGCGAAACTAAACGCTGATAATTAAAATATAACAAAAAATACGAAGAAAACCACGACGTGGATCAAGTGCTGAAAACATACGCGAACACGTGAATAATGGCGATCATCGATGAGTAAAAAATTAGAAAAATATCGCGGAACAAACGGCAAATCTAACAAGACGCAACGGTACTTGATCTTATTCCCACAAACGATCTCCACACATCACTAAATGTAGGTTTCAACTACAATACACCTACTTAGGGATCGAAGGAACGAAATAAGGATCAAGTAACCTAACGACGCACACACGAAGATCTTAACAGAAATATTTTAATAGGAACATACATATAAGTTACAATAAATATTGTGTTTCGTCCTATTTTATGTGAGAATGCCGTCGAGCAAATGCGTCGCAAATAGCGGCCGACATCTTCGCATATAATTTAGCCCGAGTCCCTAATGAGCTCGTTATTGCTCGACATTTTTATTCGAAAAAGTGCACCAATTAAATCCGAACTGGATACATTATCTCTCTATCTGCATTTACTTGTACTGATACGAATGCATGTGAGTGTAATACAGTTTATCTTTATATGTATGCGTACATGTACAATTCAAACACTCACTGGCATTTGAATCTGCATTTTCCACAATTCATTAACCCATCACGATAACAATTTAGAGATATTGACTGGTTAAGTGCGTTTACCAGTGTTAAAATAGCTAATAAAGTTGTTAGCATAAACGATCTCGTAAAAGTCAGTGTCTAAATTAACGAGTTATCATATTTATGTATATACAAATTTGCTTAGTGTTATATAAAAATATAATAAAGCATCCGATTCCTTGTAAAATTATAAGGCTTTTATTCTTTTGTCGTTTTTCGATACGATTTATAATAATCGACATAACAACAGCTGAAGATCAACCAATCAGACTGCGCGCAGTTTGCTGCAAACAGAAGTAGGCGCAAACTATTGGGCGCCAATTGTTACCAGCGCTTGGCCTACTGCACTTTGCAGCAAGGACTGTGCACCAACCCTTATTGGTTGATTGTTTGTATCTTTAATCGTCAATTACTCAAAAAGTACTCATTGTATCGAAAAAGTGTAAAGGAAAAAACGTCTTGAAATTGGATAACGAACACAATGGATACCAAAAATAATATTTACCTGGATAAAAAAAATATTTTGAAGTTGCTATTGAATTGTATTGTATCCAATACCTGTAATAGTGTAATAAAGACAGCGGTATACATTAGCAAATATGATTCGTAAAAAAAAATGTAAACAACACGTGTTGTTGTAAAGGTATGCGTGCGTTTTTTACGTACGGACATAAATATGTGTGTAAGCGAGTGTAAGTTACTCGACCTAATCAAATGCAGTTAATTACCATAAATGTCCGAGAATAACGATCGGGAAAAAAGGCGATAATCGACTTCTACACACCTTTTTTGCTCGCACTTTCATAATCTACGACCGTCATTAATTTTTATAAAATACTCACGACAAGTACAAATCACATACGANTCGGGAACCTTCTGGAAACATCCGGATAGTTTATTTTTTCTTTGAACCGTTTAACTGCTTTCCCAGAACGCAGGTACGACACACACATTTACAAATACGGCACACATGTAGAAAGTCAGCGAATCGATAAGTCGTTCACGCACACGTGTGGCCGATCGCACACAAACACGCTCGTGCTCGCTATACAATACGAAAAATGCATTAAATAAAATCAGTCCCGCGTTTTATAGCAGCAACAGACGTAAAGACGCCTTTTGACAATTTTTTAATTATAACAGGTTACATTTATTTGGAGAAATACTGTTAATAAAATGTTCGCTTTTCAGGTAGAAAAGACATGATGATAAAGATGAATTGATTAAAATATTACAAAATGTCCATGTCCGTGTGTCAACCGATCGTCGCAAAGTGCATTACATCATGTACTGATTAATTTATACGAGGACAGACATCAGAAAAACCAAAATACTTGCATATTCTGAAGGCCGTATAAGAATTTTTGTCATTTTGTTTGTTTATTATATAAAAATACTTCCTAATACGACGATGCTTCGTATATACTCATAAGTACAGGTAGGTACTCATCCTATTAAGTATACAATCAAGAATGTATGCTGTTAGAAATAAGTACGTAATCTTCTATGTTAATTAAACAAATCATACATAACATGAATAAACCTATACATGATGCATACCGTAATAATAATGTAAATACTGCACCACCCTTCCGTATTAGAAATACCTACCCAAATCGACTTGTCTAATCTAATTTAATTTCAAAAATATTTATCAGATTTATAATAGTAGATACAACAGTTTTGTGAGTGATGATGACCGAACAAAAGGAGAAACTCCAAAAACATCATTTAGTTTACCTCATCATTAACCCATTTTTGGATTATCCTTAAGAGTTAAAAAAGAAATTCAACGATTTAAACCGTTGTTGCTTCGTAAAGTTTTAAAGGATTCTTTCTTTCTTTCTTTGCCACATCAAATTTAGTTACAGCTACAATTGCTTTCTGTTTTTCCTTAATAGAAAAAAGGCCTTGCTGTTTCAGAAAAGCAGGATAAAGGAAATGAAAAAATAACTCAGAACCTTTGTGAAACTCGCTGGATTCTTAAACATGAACCTGTCACCGTTTGAACGGGGAACCGTAGTCGACCACAAAAAATATTTTAATAGGAACATACATATAAGTTACAATAAATATTGTGTTTCGTCCTATTTTATGTGAGAATGCCGTCGAGCAAATGCGTCGCAAATAGCGGCCGACATCTTCGCATATAATTTAGCCCGAGTCCCTAATGAGCTCGTTATTGCTCGACATTTTTATTCGAAAAAGTGCACCAATTAAATCCGAACTGGATACATTATCTCTCTATCTGCATTTACTTGTACTGATACGAATGCATGTGAGTGTAATACAGTTTATCTTTATATGTATGCGTACATGTACAATTCAAACACTCACTGGCATTTGAATCTGCATTTTCCACAACTCATTAAACCATCACGATAACAATTTAGAGATATTGACTGGTTAAGTGCGTTTACCAGTGTTAAAATAGCTAATAAAGTTGTTAGCATAAACGATCTCGTAAAAGTCAGTGTCTAAATTAACGAGTTATCATATTTATGTATATACAAATTTGCTTAGTGTTATATAAAAATATAATAAAGCATCCGATTCCTTGTAAAATTATAAGGCTTTTATTCTTTTGTCGTTTTTCGATACGACTTGTAATAATCAACATAACAACAGTTGAAGATCAACCAATCAGAGTGCGCGCAGTTTGCTGCAAACAGAAGTAGACGCAAACTATTGGGCGCCAATTGTTACCAGCGCTTGGCCTACTGCACTTTGCAGCAAGGACTGTGCACCAACCCTTATTGGTTGATTGTTTGTATCTTTAATCGTCAATTACTCAAAAAGTACTCATTGTATCGAAAAAGTGTAAAGGAAAAAACGTCTTGAAATTGGATAACGAACACAATGGATACCAAAAATAATATTTACCTGGATAAAAAAAATATTTTGAAGTTGCTATTGAATTGTATTGTATCCAATACCTGTAATAGTGTAATAAAGACAGCGGTATACATTAGCAAATATGATTCGTAAAAAAAAATGTAAACAACACGTGTTGTTGTAAAGGTATGCGTGCGTTTTTTACGTACGGACATAAATATGTGTGTAAGCGAGTGTAAGTTACTCGACCTAATCAAATGCAGTTAATTACCATAAATGTCCGAGAATAACGATCGGGAAAAAAGGCGATAATCGACTTCTACACACCTTTTTTGCTCGCACTTTCATAATCTACGACCGTCATTAATTTTTATAAAATACTCACGACAAGTACAAATCACATACGAAACATTTACGATCTCGACACGACCATTAGAAACTTATCTTAAACGATTACACATATACATACATGTATTAATTTTATTGTTGTTAATACACGGAAAATAAAAGTGCAATACGAATTCAATTTTTTGCACCAGAGAAAATTGACAAATTATTTTATAAATCACGTTTTGACGTCCTGACTCTGACTCCTGCCATCGATCCCAAAATGTTCCTTATTACAAAATAGGAAAAATCCTTTTCACCAAAATTTATTATATCTTACATATATCTACTATTCTCAGTGACGTTAGCCTTCAAATATAACATAAAACCATTCGGATATAATGGACTGCATAATACTGTAATGTTCGTGGGTTTCACAAAATTTACTTCTAAGACTATTTATTTACACTAATTATTAAAGAACTTAAAAACACTATTAAATTATTACTAAACTTAGGTTATGAATTATTCTATTTATTTACACTAATGTTGATATATCACTATTCACTGCGCTATTTATTTCACTGCTATCACTGTCAATTTATTTCTGGATTCACTTCTGCAACGGTCAATTTATTTCTTCTCTTCTCGGCGATCGTCTCTTCCTTTAAATACTCTTTTGTTTACTTTCGGGAACCTTCTGGAAACATCCGGATAGTTTATTTTTTCTTTGAACCGTTTAACTGCTTTCCCAGAACGCAGGTACGACACACACATTTACAAATACGGCACACATGTAGAAAGTCAGCGAATCGATAAGTCGTTCACGCACACGTGTGGCCGATCGCACACAAACACGCTCGTGCTCGCTATACAATACGAAAAATGCATTAAATAAAATCAGTCCCGCGTTTTATAGCAGCAACAGACGTAAAGACGCCTTTTGACAATTTTTTAATTATAACAGGTTACATTTATTTGGAGAAATACTGTTAATAAAATGTTCGCTTTTCAGGTAGAAAAGACATGATGATAAAGATGAATTGATTAAAATATTACAAAATGTCCATGTCCGTGTGTCAACCGATAGTCGCAAAGTGCATTACATCATGTACTAATTAATTTATACGAGGACAGACATCAGAAAAACCAAAATACTTGCATATTCTGAAGGCCGCATAAGATTTTTTGTCATTTTGTTTGTTTATTATATAAAAATACTTCCTAATACGACGATGCTTCGTATATACTCATAAGTACAGGTAGGTACTCATCCTATTAAGAATACAATCAAGAATGTATGCTGTTAGAAATAAGTACGTAATCTTCTATGTTAATTAAACAAATCATACATAACATGAATAAACCTATACATGATGCATACCGTAATAATAATAATGTAAATACTGCACCACCCTTCCGTATTAGAAATACCTACCCAAATCGACTTGTCGAATCTAATTTAATTTCAAAAATATTTATCAGATTTATAATAAGTAGATACAACAGTTTTGTGAGTGATGAAGACCGAACAAAAGGAGAAACTCCAAAACATCATTTAGTTTACCTCATCATTAACCCATTTTTGGATTATCCTTAAGAGTTAAAAAAGAAATTCAACGATTTAAACCGTTGTTGCTTTGTAAAGTTTTAAAGGATTCTTTCTTTCTTTGCCACATCAAATTTAGTTACAGCTACAATTGCTTTCTGTTTTTCCTTAATAGAAAAAAGGCCTTGCTGTTTCAGAAAAGCAGGATAAAGGAAATGAAAAAATAACTCAGAACCTTTGTGAAACTCGCTGGATTCTTAAACATGAACCTGTCACCGTTTGAACGGGGAACCGTAGTCGACCACAAAAAAATACCAATCACGAAAATAAATTAAAGTAACATTAATTAAATTACTTATTAATTAAAAGGGAAATTTTTGCCTAATACTGTTCTGCGACCGTACGAATTAGTCTCCAATGTTTTAAACATTAATTTTATGTCCGAGTGTTTTCACACTCTCATTTGGTTATAGTGTACAGGAAGGTGTTTCAAACATCATTCGCTATAGTGGGATGTTCCTTATTGCCGATGTGGAACATAGTACGAATATTTTTATTAATTTCTGCCGCAATAAAAAACGCAAAACTTAAAGAAAAATTTTAAAATGATTGACCAAATTAGACTAACAAAGAAATTTTAGTTCGTTAAAGGCGATCGTTCGAAATATACGAGATTGCTATATCCGGCGAGTGTGACAAGTACGTGTTTAAACAAGAAGTTATTTCTCTGTTAAACTTCGTCGGTTAAAGCCAATAGTTCGTTATAGCCCGTGTACGTATTAGCCGAGTTCAACTATCGGGTTGTTCGGAGTCATTTCGTTTTTTCCCGACAGAGGATTTAATTGTATTCTTTTGCACCCAACTTCACATTTAAGCCGTATAATTTTTATATGCTTTGAGAGCTCATATAGCAAGGCTTGTGTGTGAAAAATTCCAATTAATTCTACGCAGTAGTTTTTGGTTGGTG
>NW_020439302.1:3290447-3292393 GCF_000699045.2 Agrilus planipennis
TCGGCGATCGTCTCTTCCTTTAAATACTCTTTTGTTTACTTTCGGGAACCTTCTGGAAACATCCGGATAGTTTATTTTTTCTTTGAACCGTTTAACTGCTTTCCCAGAACGCAGGTACGACACACACATTTACAAATACGGCACACATGTAGAAAGTCAGCGAATCGATAAGTCGTTCACGCACACGTGTGGCCGATCGCACACAAACACGCTCGTGCTCGCTATACAATACGAAAAATGCATTAAATAAAATCAGTCCCGCGTTTTATAGCAGCAACAGACGTAAAGACGCCTTTTGACAATTTTTTAATTATAACAGGTTACATTTATTTGGAGAAATACTGTTAATAAAATGTTCGCTTTTCAGGTAGAAAAGACATGATGATAAAGATGAATTGATTAAAATATTACAAAATGTCCATGTCCGTGTGTCAACCGATCGTCGCAAAGTGCATTACATCATGTACTGATTAATTTATACGAGGACAGACATCAGAAAAACCAAAATACTTGCATATTCTGAAGGCCGTATAAGAATTTTTGTCATTTTGTTTGTTTATTATATAAAAATACTTCCTAATACGACGATGCTTCGTATATACTCATAAGTACAGGTAGGTACTCATCCTATTAAGAATACAATCAAGAATGTATGCTGTTAGAAATAAGTACGTAATCTTCTATGTTAATTAAACAAATCATACATAACATATAAATAAACCTATACATGATGCATACCGTCGTAATAATAATGTAAATACTGCACCACCCTTCCGTATTAGAAATACCTACCCAAATCGACTTGTCTAATCTAATTTAATTTCAAAAATATTTATCAGATTTATAATAGTAGATACAACAGTTTTGTGAGTGATGATGACCGAACAAAAGGAGAAACTCCAAAAACATCATTTAGTTTACCTCATCATTAACCCATTTTTGGATAATCCTTAAGAGTTAAAAAAGAAATTTAACGATTTAAACCGTTGTTGCTTCGTAAAGTTTTAAAGGATTCTTTCTTTCTTTCTTTGCCACATCAAATTTAGTTACAGCTACAATTGCTTTCTGTTTTTCCTTAATAGAAAAAAGGCCTTGCTGTTTCAGAAAAGCAGGATAAAGGAAATGAAAAAATAACTCAGAACCTTTGTGAAACTCGCTGGATTCTTAAACATGAACCTGTCACCGTTTGAACGGGGAACCGTAGTCGACCACAAAAAAATACCAATCACGAAAATAAATTAAATTACTTATTAATTAAAAGGGAAATTTTTGCCTAATACTGTTCTGCGACCGTACGAATTAGTCTCCAATGTTTTAAACATTAATTTTATGTCCGAGTGTTTTCACACTCTCATTTGGTTATAGTGTACAGGAAGGTGTTTCAAACATCATTCGCTATAGTGGGATGTTCCTTATTGCCGATGTGGAACATAGTACGAATATTTTTATTAATTTCTGCCGCAATAAAAAACGCAAAACTTAAAGAAAAATTTTAAAATGATTGACCAAATTAGACTAACAAAGAAATTTTAGTTCGATAATGCCGATCGTTCGAAATATACGAGATTGCTATATCCGGCGAGTGTGACAAGTACGTGTTTAAACAAGAGGTTATTTCTTTGTTAAACTTCGTCGGTTAAAAACAATGGTTCGTTATAGCCCGTGTACGTATTAGCCGATTTCAACTATCGGGTTGTTCGGAAAGTCATTTCGTTTTTTCCCGACAGAGGATTTAATTGTATTCTTTTGCACCCAACTTCACATTTAAGCCGCATAATTTTTATATGCTTTGAGAGCTCATATACCAAGGCTTGTGTGTGAAAAATTC
Source organism: Agrilus planipennis (assembly GCF_000699045.2). Classification (NCBI taxonomy): domain Eukaryota; kingdom Metazoa; phylum Arthropoda; class Insecta; order Coleoptera; family Buprestidae; genus Agrilus; species Agrilus planipennis. The sequence continues at coordinate 3,292,276 of NW_020439302.1, forward strand.
CAATTAATTCTACGCAGTAGTTTTTGGTTGGTGCCCTTTTAAATATGGAGAGCGATAAGCAGCATTTTCGACATATCTTACTGTTTTACTACAGAAAGGGTAAAAATGCTGTTCAAGC
>NW_020439302.1:3293672-3305948 GCF_000699045.2 Agrilus planipennis
TTTTCCGCCGCGCCCACCGTCCATGTTTCGCACCCGTACAATGGCGTGCTCCAAACATATACCTTTAACAACCTCATTTCTCATTAGTAAAATATATTTCTCATTCAATTTTGTATTTTTTTCATTAATAAGAAAATTCATTTTTCCAAAAAATTTTAATGGGGTAGCAATAATCTGTTCCCGGGGGTAGTGGGATACCTACTTAGAGACCCTTTCTGCACCCCCCTCAAAATTCTAGTCGGGTATTACCGTATTTTTATTAATATAGGTACCTATCTGTCTACTAATTAGAAAATTAAAATGGTTTCGCAAACGTTGTCTGTCGCCTATTTAAAATTCTGAAAACAGTTCCGAGAATAATGATCAAGTCAAATTAATTGCCATTTTAACCGAATATATTGGACGTGTTGCGATTGTAAATATTTGCACATCGTTCTTATGACGTGAATTGAATAAAACTTAAATTTGTTTCCGCATCAACGCGAAGACGGCACGCAATATCACAGTTTATAAACGGAAAAATGACGACGATTACTTTAAACTGAAGTTCTTTTTCAAGGACAGAGAAAATTCAAACCGGGCACCGGTAATTTAATGGCCAACACCATCGTAAACCTATGTATCTCCATTCAAATTAAAAAAAAAATTGAAGTTTTTGAGTTTTGGTCTAATAAAATAAAAACTCACTTAAACCTATACCGCATCTGGACTCGACAAACCTTCTCACAAAAATTAAATTTATTTATGTCGTGATCGTGAGAGCCTTTTTTGCATTTGTTACTCCATTTTATTGTAACGCGTTTTACGATTAAATTTAGCTGAATCTTTTTGACGCAAGATCGATTCTGAACTAATTCGCGTGATTATCCACTCTATGACATGTTAAATATGCATACAATTTCGTCCCAACAAACAATTGGGTGTGGGAGTTATCATGACAATTTGACAATCGTTATTGTTAAACTTTGTTAGTAACGTTGTCAGTCCAGGTTAAATGGTCAATTATAATTCCGTTCTTAACAATTAATATTTAACGTTTAACGTAGCCAATCGGTTCTCAGTAGGTACCATTTAATTTTTGTTTTCTCATCATAGAGATATTTAGAAAAACAAGAGAAGACTAAAAGCCCCTCCATCTATTCTATGACACTCTGTATAATTCCTATGCATTTAAAAGAAGTAATTTCAGTAATATAACGTAAAGTACAATTCTCGGTTGAGGAAAGAATTGACCAAAATAGGTTGTACACTGGCTTGAATTCTTCTAGAATGCAGAATTTGTATAGGTGAATGAGCCACAACATAGATTTTACATTCTACATGAATTTGAGAAGCACATGCTACGTTGCGGTTGTGTCTTTCACCTGATGAGCGTTTTCGGGTCTTTAAGCTTAACATTAATGTATCTGTACGTAAAATCTGCCCTTTCATGCGAAACCACAACACCAATTCACGTTATGGTCATTTTTGATAATGTCACAAGAGAAATTTTGTCTTGAGGGTGAATTTTAGATACCACAACGTGGCGTTGTAGTCGATTATTTCGCTCAGCTAGCGCTTCTGGACCTTTAAGCCTTACATATTGGGCTGTGGTTGCTCAATTCTCACAATAAGCCTTCTTTTGTCTTTAAAAACATTATTCTTTATGTGAAACCACAACACAAATTTACGTTGTGGCTGTTTTTTGAATACGTAACAAGAGAAATTTTATCCCGTGGGCGAATTTGGAATGCCGCAACATTGCGTTGTGGTCGAACATTTCGATCAGATAGTATTTCTGGATCATTGAGCCTTACATGTTGCGTTGTGGTTGTTTAATTCCCTCAAGGCGCCTTCTTATGTCTTTAAGCCTGATGTAAATGTATCTATGCATAAAATATCCTTCTTCATGTGAAACCACAACACAAATTTACTTTGTGCGCACTTTTGAAAATGCCACAAGAGAAATTTTGCCTTGTGGGTCAATTTGAGATGCCACAACGTTGCGTTGTAGTCGATTATTTCGCTCAGCTAGCTTTTTTGGACTTTTGAGCCTTGTATGCTGTGTTGTGGTTGCTCAATTCCCTCAATGTACCTTGTTTAGTCTATAAACCTGACATAAACGTATCTGTCCATAAAACATTCTTCTTCATGTGAAACCACAACACAAATTTACTTTGTGGCCATTTTTTGAATTTGCCACAACAGAACTTTTGCCTTGTGGGCAAATTTGAGATGCCGCAACATTACGTTGTGGTCGATTATTTCACTCGGTGAGCCTTTTTACTTTGCTATTTTGTGCCACCCTGTTTATAAATTTGTGTACATTTCTTACGTGATTACGTCTCATTTGACGAATAATCTGAAACCTGTTGATTCACCAGCCTCATGTTGAAGACGAAGCATCAATGAGATCGCACTGGCTGGCGGCTATACGTGTAAAACAAACACGAGGTTGTGTTATTTATTAAAAATACATTAAATGCTCTCATCGCTGTCGTAATTATTATCGAATAGGAACAGCTAATGTTCAGTGATTAATGATGGTCAGCCAGTTTGGTCGTCATCATCATTATCATCATCAGCAACGTCTAGATGATGAAGAAGAGTCCGGAGAAGATACTCTTTTTTTTTATCAGCTTGCGGGAAACGGTCCCCGAGGTTAAGAAGATAATTAAAAAAAAAAAAAAAGGAAGAGGAATCACAGAAACACAAGAACCATGTACAAAAGATGACGGTGGATGTGCAAATAAAAAACAGAAACAGGAGTTACTGTGCATCATCATCACAAGGTCTTTCGTCCAATAATTTTAGTGGCTGGACACGCATCTATCGGGTTGTTCGGAAAGTCATTTCATTTTTTCCCGACAGAGGATTTAATTGTATTCTTTTGCACCCAACTTCACATTTAAGCCGTATAATTATTATATGCTTTGAGAGCTCATATAGCAAGGCTTGTGTGTGAAAAATTCCAATTAATTCCACGCAGTAGTTTTTGGTTGGTGCCCTTTTAAATATGGAGAGCGATAAGCAGCATTTTCGACATATCTTACTGTTTTACTACAGAAAGGGTAAAAATGCTGTTCAAGCCAGAAAGAAATTGACTGATGTGTATGGAGAAGGTGTGTTGACAGTACGCCAGTGCCAGAACTGGTTCGCTAAATTTCGATCCGGCAATTTTGATGTCGAAGATGCACCACGTTCGGGAAGGCCGGTGGAAGCTGATAAAGACGCGATAAAGGCATTAGTTGATGTGAACCGGCGAATAACAACACGTGAGATCGGATTGAGGTTAAATTTATCAAATTCAACAGTTGATGACCACTTGAAAGGCCTGGGATTATCCTCGAAGCTCGATGTATGGGTTCCCCATGTTCTCACAGAGAGAAATCTGTGTCGCCGCATTGACGTCTGCGATTCGCTTCTCAAACGTCACGAAAATGATCCGTTTTTGAAGCGCATCATCACTGGGGACGAAAAATGGGTTGTATACAACAACGTCAAACGCAAGAGGTCATGGAGCAAAAAAGATGAACCGGCTCAAACCATTTCCAAAGCCGATATTCACCAAAAAAAGGTGATGCTGTCTGTTTGGTGGGATTTTAAAGAAATCGTTTTTTTTTGAGCTTTTACCGGATAACACAACGATTAATTCGGAAGTCTACTGTCATCAGCTGGACAAACTGAATGATGCACTTCAACAGAAAAGGTCAGAACTAATCAACAGGAGAGGTGTAGTGTTTCACCAAGACAACGCGAGACCTCACACAAGTTTGGTCACTCGCCAAAAGCTTTTACAGCTTGAATGGGATACAATGCTACACCCACCATATTCTCCAGACCTGGCACCATCGGATTATTATTTGTTCCGGTCACTCCAAAATTTTTTAGACGGTAAAACCTTCACCTCAAATGAGGAGGTCAAAAACCTCCTCGATCAGTTTTTTGCCAGCAAAGACCAAAAATTTTATGAGCGTGGAATTATGCTACTACCAGAAAGATGGCAAAAGGTGTTGGACCAGAACGGTCAATATATAATTTAATAAAGTATTTGTTTATTATACGAAAACTGTCTTTCATTTCCACAAAAAAAAATGAAATGACTTTCCGAACAACCCTATACATCTCGAGCCGATTTTCGCATTTGCAGAAAGCTTTAACAAAATCTGGATGCTCCTGTATCTTCTTTTAGACCTGTTTTTGCTTTTAATATGTCTCTACGAATTAGCCCTTCATATCTCACAAGGTGTCCAATCTCATGTGTGCTTAACTGACTTCCATACCGCCCAACTTTTTCCAGTATCTTGTTATCTCCAACGTTTTATATCCACGGTAGTTTTGTCACCAATGCCTACATTTTAAAACGTTCCCAAACTTATTCATTTCTATAGCACACACTGGCTAGTTAAAAATTTGAAATTTTGGCAATCACTTTGGAAACGTCGTAGATGAATATTGATCGTAACTCGTAATTGATAGTCAGCTGGGCCTAGTGTTTAAATATCAGTGCATTCAATACAAACATGTAATTAATTAGATCTTTTATGTATTTTTACTCCTCCTACGTTGATTTCAGTCACACCTGTTGATACGTTACTGTTTCTTGAGCTATCTCCCATTTACGAACATGAAGGACATGAGGATAGTCTTCTATTTTCTCAAATTTTGGTTGTTTTGTAAATCAGGAACGTGCCATATCCCCTCGTTTAAGAAGCAAACGCTTTTGTTTTGCGTTCGTTTAAAAACGGTATCGATTCTATTAACCGGAAGGCGCCCGGGTATGACATACATGCAGGTGAACGCATTACAGTATTTTATTGACCAAAAATCGACAAAGACCGATAACCTGGCAAGTGATCTAGTAGATTTTTTCGATCGATCGATCGGTGAGACGAATCAGATTCGCGACGCGATTTCTTCAAAGAAGATCAACTGCCGAAGCAAGTGACTACAATTTCCAAGAATCGAACGGCAGAACAGAACGAACGGACCTAGAAGAAGACAGTAGAGATTGTGACAGTAGTATTATTATGTATAGGTAGTAGCAGCGGCGTTTTGGTTGTTTTTATGTTGTAGTCTTTCGAGATAGTACTAGTGAAAGAATGTAGTAGCGAAATCATATACTGGAAGAATTGTCTTGTTTTTTTACCGTCTTCAATTGAAATTCAACACGCCCCGTAAAGAAAAACCTAGTTAGATTAAGTCCCAAAATACTTTCCAGTCTGATGACAGGAATTTAACACATTTCAAGCGGAACATTGTAGCAGACAACTAGACAAATTAAAATGTAAAGATGAAGCAACCTGATCGGATAAAAATGATACTACAATCACACTAATAAACGCGTAAAAACACCACACAATTGGCAGAGAAGTCTCATAAACTTATTTGATGGAACTGTGGAAATTACAAGGATTATAACTTGGTACCCATTTCGTACTCAATTTTTTTGCGATTAAGAAAATAACGTAACCCTTATTTTACACTCATCTGTCTGGTGATTCGTCCACTCCAAAAATAACAAGTGAATCGTTATTTGTTGAATAATAGTACTATTATTGTAATTATTTGTACATAACAAATATCTTTCTGGTCAGGAAGCACAACATGGCCAACCACGATCTACTCCTTGTAACAAAGAAACCTTCACCTTGGGCACCGCGTAGCTGTAGTAGTACTACTACTTTCAAGGCTGAATAATACGTACTAACGTAAGTACTTATAATACACCTATTTACTATTCGTAAGTTACTTGGTCTACCTATTATTATTATTATTATGGTATTATATATTTCAACAAATGCCATGGTAGAAACGCAGCACCAGTAGGTAATAATTACAATAAGCTCCACGGTACGAACCAAAAACGTATCAAGAATTTTGGATTTAAATCTAAAGTGTCTGAAGTTATTAATGTATGCATATAAATTAAATTTAATGTGTGTAATGTAAGCTTAGGTATTGTGGAACTGATCAAATTACAAGAATATAATTATTCCAAAAGTAGAGGATGCATTTCACAAACCCTTGAACCGATGGATTTTTCAGGCATTTGTGGATGGCATAAACCAGTCCGAATATCCCCCAATTTGCCACAAGCGTATTTCTACGTTTAACAGGAAATCTTCATTGGGATAGAAGGAAGAATAATGTATTATACGTTAAAAGTATTCGCAAGGGTTTGAGTGATACTCAATTAATTTCAAGGACTCTCTGGAAACCGAACAGTAGGAATTAATTGGTTAATATGGTGGTATACCGGAAACAAATCAGCTAACATTCGTAATTTTCCAAAATAGGTAACGTCGATCTGTTGATACAGTCATATGGCGTCCTTCAGTTCGAACGTTCTCTCTCACCTGTTAAGGTTACCACTTCGTTCAATTATAATAATATTTATCCATCATCTGTCTCTCCTTGTTCGTCTCTCCCATTAGACTGCGTGTTAGTCTCTCCTTTTTCGTCCAGCGAATGTGTACGTTGTGTATTAAGTAATACGACAATTTTGTTATTCAAATTATTCGCTGAACGTGATTCATATTTTTTCATGGCCTGTTTCGACTTGAACTTGCTCTTGAGATGCCGCGAATTTAAAATACGCGCTCTGTAGTTCGTTACGTAATAAAACAAGGTAACTTGATTTAATAGATCTTTGCTAGAGACCAGCCTAAGCGATTGAATGTCGCACGTACGAATAAACTTTTGCAACTAAAAACTACCCACGCTATTTAATAACCGTAATAAAAACGAGATGAGAATGAGTTGAGATGAATATAAAAAATAAAAATCTGGTAGGAAAACCAGGCATGCGCCCAAAATTCACTTAAATTTGAACTTGCGATTATATGAATACTTGACGGACCACTTAAGAAAATTGAAAATTTTCTGAGCATCGCCTTTGTTGTATAATTTTCTTCTCTCCTTCTACTTACTCTTAAATCTAGTATTACAACAAAAATTCATTAGTAATACTCCCTCAGGAAGCCCTTAAATTATGAGAAAACGTTACAATAATATACTACTTTATCCCTGGTTGCGAAAAATATATAATTCTCACATATAGAGGAAAAATTATTTAGGAAAAATAAGATGATATAATGGGTTGTTCGGAAAATCAATCAATAAAGGCATTAGTTGATGTGAACCGGCGAATAACAACACGTGAGATCGGATTGAGGTTAAATTTATCAAATTCAACAGTTTATGACCACTTGAAAGGCCTGGGATTATCCTCGAAGCTCGATGTATGGGTTCCCCATGTTCTCACAGAGAGAAATCTGTGTCGCCGCATTGACGTCTGCGATTCGCTTCTCAAACGTCACGAAAATGATCCGTTTTTGAAGCGCATCATCACTGGGGACGAAAAATGGGTTGTATACAACAACGTCAAACGCAAGAGGTCATGGAGCAAAAAAGATGAACCGGCTCAAACCATTTCCAAAGCCGATATTCACCAAAAAAAGGTGATGCTGTCTGTTTGGTGGGATTTTAAAGGAATCGTTTTTTTTTAGCTTTTACCGGATAACACAACGATTAATTCGGAAGTCTACTGTCATCAGCTGGACAAACTGAATGATGCACTTCAACAGAAAAGGTCAGAACTAATCAACAGGAAAGGTGTAGTGTTTCACCAAGACAACGCGAGACCTCACACAAGTTTGGTCACTCGCCAAAAGCTTTTACAGCTTGAATGGGATACAATGCTACACCCACCATATTCTCCAGACCTGGCACCATCGGATTATTATTTGTTCCGGTCACTCCAAAATTTTTTAGACGGTAAAACCTTCACCTCAAATGAGGAGGTCAAAAACCTCCTCGATCAGTTTTTTGCCAGCAAAGACCAAAAATTTTATGAGCGTGGAATTATGCTACTACCAGAAAGATGGCAAAAGGTGTTGGACCAGAACGGTCAATATATAATTTAATAAAGTATTTGTTTATTATACGAAAACTGTCTTTCATTTCCACAAAAAAAAAACGAAATGACTTTCCGAACAACCCTATATTTGCTGTTTCCAAAAATTAACAAAACGCAATCAAACTGTAAGCTTTTGTTTCTGTTTATGGGCCACAACAAAATTTATTTTGATTGCAATTCAGTGGCGATCCTGTGAGGGAGGGTTGAAGTAAAGACGTTAAGGGTAGGCGTAAGTGACCTAGGATACTTTTTGTTTTTTACCGATCAATCAACTTTGCCTGTTGTGTCTTTTGCACTGTTTCTTCCTGACAGCAATTCATTCTCATACTGATCATACGAGATCATAATTAAAACCCTTTTTAGTTGAGGGGGAGTTTGAACCCCTAAACTAACCCAGTCACTGTTAAAGATCAGTTAATTATTAATTATTAAACGTTCAACATCATGTACTATACAAGTCCAGTGATGGTTCTAGACCTTTCTGGCCTTGTCTTCAATGGATGACAACTTCAGGAGTTCTTTTCTAACCATTATAAAAATTTTATTTTCCATGTGAAAATTTTTCGAGCAAATAATATACGTAATAATTCATTGTAATTGTAAAACATGATCTACAATTCATCTTCTAGAGATCTCAAACGATTTGTGACTTTAATTAATCTCGATAAATGTTACATTGTTGGTATTGTATAATAATTATCGATTGTACCTAATTATTCTTATTATTATTATTATTGTAGACGGCATAGTAAACGTGTGTAAAGTAATTTGATATAAACAGGTTGTCCTTCATTGCCAGGAGTGGCTGTTCATATTACCCTTAAGGCATTTATTTTGTTTTAAAATACCATACGCATTCCTGTAATACGTACTCACTTACATACATACACGTTGTTGTGGTTACTCTAACAGGGGTCCCATACCTTACCTTACCCCTGATTGTCTAGCCCTGTGCATAAATCAATAGCTACATTGTCATCTTTAGTTACTAATTAGATAGCATTTAAGTGCTGCATATTATCTCATTTTAGTATCACCATTTTTTTGGTGGGATTTTCATGAGGAATCTACGGGGAAATCCCTATATCGGCATGCCCCTTATTAGTCACATAAGGCCCTCACGCAACATGGGACATGCCCCATATAAATTCTAGTCGGGTATGTATACTTCGTTTACTTTCTGTAGAGATGTGACCTTCAGTTTGACCGGCGCAAAGTAGAAAAGAACAGCACTAGGCCAGAAAAGGAAGGAGACAACTCTCGGCCAAACTCTTAACCGGTGACGAGCGTATAATCCGTACAGTACTGCACGGAAAAATTGACCATTTCATTCACTACAATTGCATTGCTCAAATGTGCTGTTATTGGTACCATTTACTACTGAAAATATCAACGAGATGTTTATTTATATTTGAAGACATATTAAAGGCTTTAACGCTTGTTTTCGACTCGCACTACTATTCATGATTGAACAAAACTTTTGGCAGGTACTGTATGAAAAAGTATTTTTAATGAACAAGAGTCGAAAGTATAATGAGCTTTTTTTTCCCTACCTACGATTTTGCCAGCGCGCATCCAAGGCATTGGAAGGGGCACATCGCTAGAGAAAGTAAATGATGTATAGCGAATTACGCATAGTAACTTTTAACTTTTGACTTTTGTCCTTTTCGGTAGGATCTAGCTATTAAATAAATTGATGTACCAACGGGGAATTTTTCAGGTTGATTCGGACTGATATACATGGTGGAGCATATAAATATTAATTTCGGCAGTTGTTTAAAAAAAGGGACCACGTGAGTGCAGGTCTAGGCGAGCGAGTCAGTCGTCAGGACATTTTACCTCACAGTTGAGTTGCCCGCGTCCGACCAAGAAGAAGCAGAAGAAGAAGACGAAGAAGCATTTCTAAAATCCAGAGACGAAATATAAATTGCAGAATTATAAGATCACAAATATTTGGGCGCACCGCCCGGCCATCTACGACCAACAAAGAGCCCGACCGCGATTCCGACGAACTGGTGACGTTGACGGATGAATGACAGGTCGGAAAGATGAAGTAAAAAGTGGACCGAGGGCCCATCGCCTTCAAAGTCGTCGTCTTCTTCTTCTGCCGACGACGACGACATTGTCACAAAGGTTCGCATTTGAGCGACTATCACCGTTTTAAATTAAATAAACGCTCAACGTTTTAATCGCGAAACTTTTAAGGAAATATACTGCCCCAGAAGGCCCATTTGGCCAGCATTATGTAAAAATACATGCAGAAGACTGCACCTGAAGATACAGTTTGTTTTGGGGTAAGGAGACTTGGAGAGCTATAAAAAATTCTCAATTTTTCAAATTTTTACGTATATGGAGTTTAATTAATATTATACTCTGTAGGTACGAGGTCGGTTCAAAAAGTATCTCGACTTTTGTGTTTCTCCAAAAATTATTTATTTATTCATTGTCCCTTCAATGTAATCCCCAGCAGATATTATACACTGGTGCCAACGTTTTTTCCAATCCTCGAAGCACTTCAACAAATAATTTTTTGTAATCTGGTTCAGCTTCTCCTTCGATGCCGTCTTTATCTCCTCAATCGTAGCGTCGTCTTTTCATGGGTCTCTTCGGTTTCGGGAACAAGAAAAGGCCACAGGGGGACAAATCTGGGGAATACGGTGGCTGCGGCATTATTCGTGGGTTGTTTTTGGTCAAAAATTCACGCACAAGCAATGATGTGTGACCAGGGGCGTTATCATGGTGTAAAAGACTAATTTTGTTCTTCCACAAATCCGGGAGTTTCTGACGGATTGCTTCACGAAAATTGCACATAACCTGCAGGTAATATTCCCTATTAACCGTTCTACCCTGGCAAGAACTCATTGAACTTGGAGCGCTTGTTTTGGTCTTGGCTCATGCGGCAGCTTCCAATGGGATGATTGAACTAGCTTTGTCTTCCACGTCATATGCATAAATCCATGATTCGTCATCAGTTATGACTCTCTGGAGCAAATTTGGATCGCCGCGGACAGAGTCTAACAACTCCTTAGCAATGTTATTGCCTATTCCAAAAAGTCAAAAGACACGCAAGTAAAGCAGCTGTCAATAGTTAACTGAACATTCAACATGACCGAACTTGTAGGTATAAGTGACAGACATGAGTACCAACATAACACCACAAAAAAATTGAAAATCGAACACACGTAAGCCGCGGAAATTCATAATTCGCCATACCTTTTGAACACACCTCGTATATTAAAACGAAATATATTAAATAACGATTGGATAGCGTTCAAGTAACCTTCGTAGATCCTATAAATCCCGTCTCTCACTCGATTATAAATGATTGTGGACTACCCCTTTCCCCGAGTGATAAGGCAGAACCAGGCTTTTAGTACCTTTTATTAAAATTCTGGATTTAAAGTGAAATAAAGTTATTTTCAAGATCAACAAACATCTCTTCTTTTTACGGTAGTTACTGTTAGAATTACCTATACATACTGACCTCTGGACTATGGACTCTGTACTCGAATCAATCAAATAAATACACGCTAGAAAATTCGTTACAACATATCTAAAAATCATTAATTTAAAATTTGCATCATACGTAATATTTATCGTCTCTTGTGTTAGCAAAAATAAAAATAAGAAAAGATGGAACCCCTGCTCGCTTACATCTTCTCGCATAATCTTCAATATCCCTTTAGGCCTTCCTTCGAATAAAATAATTTTTGTATTTAAAATAAGTGCAACTGTATTCTAGATATTAAATGCGTGTTGGACATGGACGTGTGGGCCGGAAACGTATGCACGACATTCCACAACAAATCAAATGTTGCGTAGAGGAATATGAATGCGAGAATGAGCAAGACAGAGAGAGAGAGAAAGGGAGAGAAAGTCAGCGAGTGTTTCCTGATAATAGTACCTATAATTATCACTTATAATAGTTGTTCACACTTTTATGCAAACAAGCAATTCTCTCAGGCAACCGTGCTGTTAATAATTTAATTGCCATTGTTTTCCAAGAACTTGATTAGGGGGTTACGACCGTGGCAGTGGCGTACACGACGGAATGGAGAATGCATCCACAATAGAATAATAATAACACAGGTCTACGAAATTTTTTTTTGGAAAAGTTTTTTCTTAAATTGTTAAAATTTGTCGTAATTGTCTTAAAAGTAATAGAAAACGATATTCATATGGTTTATACCACGTCACATTAACCCATAAATGCTCAGAGAACACATTTCCATTTGAACCCTTGCCACGTAATGAGTGCGACGAAAAAATATTCGATAACCAGTGTTTCTATGTTTTTAACGATGCTCTTTTCGATGGTGTTGGTTAAAAATACCTCCGACAATATTAAAGCATGGAAAAATCGAAAATAAACAAAA
>NW_020439302.1:3307520-3347246 GCF_000699045.2 Agrilus planipennis
GGACTTTTTTGTAGACCTTTTTAAGATGTACAATACTGTAGTACATTATTTTGATCTATCTCGTAGGGTTCAGCCAGCGTTTGCACTGTAAGCGCAAAAAATGTGTTTATTTACGACATCACATTAGAAACCTCTAAAATTATCAGTGTTTCCCTACTATATCATGTATGTATTATACATATAAACCTTCCTCTTGAATCACTCTATGTATTAAAAAAAACCGGATTAAAATCCGTTGGGTAGTTTTAAAGATCTAAGCATACATAGGGACAGACAACGGGAAAGCGACTTTGTTTTATACTATGTAGTGATATTCATAATTAATTTAGATAATGAATACTCAAACGCAACAAAACTTCTTGATTCTTTGCCTTTTTAACGTATTCCGACAAAACTTGAATGGAAAAAACATTTATTATTCACGTAGGTACATATTTGAAAGGTGCAAGTCCCTATTGATCCGTGGCGAAAAAATATCCTTCTTGGAAGTTAGGGGCCAACTTAAGGGATGAAGAATTGATTTCGTATTAAGCTTGAAAATGCTACACGGTTCGCCATCTGCCGGAGAACTGCTACATCGGCTTAAGGGTTGAAGTTACCCTCCGACAAAACATCTACGCAGGGGCAGATCCAGTGTTGAAGAAATCAATCGGAAGGGCTTTTACAGTGTAACGAGTCCTGCAGAGGGGGTAGAAATCGCTAAAAGATTCCCTCTTACGTAAAACTACATTATTATTGTTGTTATTATTATTAGAGGAAGACGGTGCCCAAAACGATTTTTTTAATAGTTTAAGGGCTTTCATGTTTAAATCAAAGGTTTTCTTCGTTACTGTCTCAGTCGTTGAATTTTAAGGGTGTCATATCCCAAACGTTCGAGAGGAACTGCAAAGTTGGGGTCTATTTTAAAATTGGATTTCTAGAACGAAAGGGAGAAATCACGGAAAAATGTAGGACAGAGAAAGAACCATGGAAGTCGACAAGGAATCTGAGAGATAGATAGATGGATATAATATTAGAAGCAGCAACAGGAGTAATTAGGGGCAGAGGAAGATTTAAGTAAGATTACTGTCTGCAAATAGTTAAATAAGAAATTGGATCAGAAATGATAGGTCTTAAAACTAACGACACCACACATGCAATTGCTACAATCAGAACAATTTGTACATAAAATAATTCGAAGTGGTCTGCATTCTGTCGAAACTTCCAGACGCGGATCGCAATTTCGATCTTTTTGGATCTCATCAGCGCGCGCAGGCAGCTCCGCCAGGGCACAGACCAACTTTTACCTGCTGTCTTAACAGTGCGTTTTAGAAAATACTACAAATGGCGCAGTAAACGCCATCTGTAGCACGATGCTCCATTTTAAGATTACGTATGCTCCAACAAGGTCCACAGACCTATCACGTTGAGGTTGGTTACGCCGGGATTCGTTTTCAGAAAGTAGATATCCACACAAGTGGACCTTGTTGGAGCATACGTAATCCTAAAACGGAGCATCGTGCTACAAATGGCGTTTTTGTACATATTTTGGATGTGTTCGGATCTACGAAAACGCCATTACTAACCCCTCTGGGTTTGAGTGAAGTTATCTTTCAAAATAAAAAGTTAAACTTGTCAAAAACTTGTTATGTCATTTATTAGGGATATCCAGCTGGTCCACGCAAAAAGGACCTCCTCGACTACTACCAGCATGCACACAGAAAGCAAAATTTGCTACCACAGAGTCCAAGCTAAAAATAATCAAATTATGATTTATTACGGATGTCGTATTGCCGTCATTTGTCTTTTGTTAAATGTGCTAAGTAATGTTTTTGCTCGACGATGACCTTGGAATTTTAAAGAGGCCCGTAATTGTACTCGCACACTCTATCTTGTTAACGTTATTCGAAAAGTTACCTATATTGTACACACGTAATACGTAATTGTTACCATTGTGCTGTTGCGCTAACAATTTAGTAAAAATTATACGTGCTGCTGCCCACAGAAAACCTACAAACCGTTTGTTGATTTTCATTTGTTATTGTTTCTTTATTCTTGTGTGGAGAAGCACAAAATTAAAACGGAATTCATGGAAAGATCATAGAAGAGACACAGAAACTACATGGAATGTTTGTTAAAATTGTTGGGATCAGAAAAAACTAGATATGAAATGATGATGTATTAGAAAGAATAGGAGAACAGAGGGCCTCATGAAAATCAATAAGAAATAGGCCAGATAAGTTGGTAGGACACCTAAGACACAAAGTGCTAGTTAGAGACATAGCAAAACCAGAAAAAAGAGTTAGTGACAGAAAAAGGCCTACATTTGGTTGTTAGCAAGTTACACCTGTAAAAAATAGCTTAAGTGAATAGAAGATTGACTTCTTGTCGTTGTTCTGGCGAAATATCACCCTTACTAACATCCCAAACTGCATTAAGTGTCCCGTTCAAGAAATCGTCCAAACACTAAACCTCCAATGGTATTTTAATTCTTGGTTGGCGGATTTTCAATGAGAGGTTTGAATTAAAATCGTTGAGATTAGCCTATAACAGGGATGGCGAACCAATGGCACGCGACACAATATTTTGGGCACGTCACTAATATCAATCATAAAGTCTAGTTCAATATGGATCCAAAACTTTATTGAAACAAGGAAACTAATTGAAACAGAAATATTGGCAGGTGATACAAGTGAAAATGCTAATAACAAAATTTTGGAAACATGAAATGCGTTACCAAACACTTTTAATTGTTTGAAGAAGCTGGCTTATGCTATTTTAACAATGAGACAGAGACAAAATTATTTGATGGCACGTCTTTGACCTGATTAAACTTTTCTTTATAAAAATGGCACGGCGATACGTAAAGGTTCGCCATCCCTGGCCTATAATGTATAAGTCCACAAAATCTTACTAACATATTATCATTAATCAAAACATATGGTATACCAACAACTGACAGAAATTGTAAAAGTTAGGCCATACTGACATTATTATTTACAAGAAAAAGTAAACAGAAGAATCATATCGAAATAACAAATAATTTGCCGTAATATAACTTAAGACAAACGACCTATCAACCCACTACAATTTTAATTACCATTTTTCATTAGGTAGATTTTTTGTTACACTTACTAAATTATTAATTCTGGTGTTTTTTCTGGTCGAATTACCCGGTACTGGCGGGTACCCAGCGTCATTATCCGTATCCTAAAAAAAAGGACCAGTTTAGCCGCGTACCCGGTCCGCAACCCCCGAAAAAATGACGGTCAGGACAATATTCTAATTAATAAAGAGAGAAGCCAAAAATAAAGTGGAAGAAATGTTCGTCAACACGGATAATGCAACACTTCCACTTTGTTTCACATGGAAAATTTTACTTGTTCATACATTAACATCAAAGAAAAAAGATCGAATATAGGATTAAAAAAGAAGAATTGGAAACAATATCGTCAAAAATGTGCACATTTCTACAAAATTAGCACTAAAATCTGATCTGTTCTACGAGACCAATTTCTACTAACAATATGTCAATAAAAAATACATTTAGAAGTACCTAATAAAATTAAAAAAGCTGACGTATGTAAATTTTTACTTTTTGTTATAGTAGGTGTATTCTCCATAAATATACATAACAAATAAGTTGTTGTAAAAGAAAACAAGTCATTGTGATGTATTTTTAATAGACTCCTATGTACACGTTTACGTCTCTCAGGTAAGTAATGGTCAATCAATAGACACTAATGGTTTAATTATCTCTGCGAAACATGACAGGAAAAATGATTGAATTTAATCGTTTGATTTATACCTGGATACTTAAATGCGCCTAGGAAAAATCAATTTATTTTACACACACTGCGCCTCCATACATACAATCAATATCTATTACATTTACAAACAAAAACAATATACTTCATACTTATTATCTGCCAATATTGTTTAAGAAGTGTATAAAACCGTAACAGCTACGAACAATCTGTTTTGTTTTTATGTTTTCATTCGTGAAAACAATTATTTATTAAAAGTGTCTAAGTTATGCTTGGAGTACCGCCCTGTGCGGGCGTTTTATAGGTTTATTCCCATAGTATGTCCTTTTTTTATCGGCTTTCAAAGCCTTAATTTGGATGCGTAGGCACCGAAGAATTGGTGGGATATAGAGATAAATAATTGAGGAATTAGGTAGTGTTAGAAAAGGATAATATAAAGATAATGCATAAGAAAATTAGAACATCCCACATTCTTAACTATTTCCTAACTCCTGTTCTGCCTCTAATATGTCTTTGACTAGATCTTCATGCCTGAGAAGGTGTCCTACCAACCTATCTTGCCTATTTTTTATTGATTTCCATGAGTCCTCTGTTCTCTTATTCTTTTTAATACCTCTTCATTTCTAACCTTGTCTATCCACGTTATCTTCATTATTCGCCCATAACACCACATTTCAAATGCTTCTAACCTTTTCTTTTCCGCCGCGCCTACCGTCCATGTTTCGCATCCGTACAACGCCGCGATCCAAACATACAACTTTAAAAATCTTTTGTGAATTTCTAAATTAATCGTTCTCGAGAATAGAAGTGATTTCCTTTTATTGAAGGCGACTGGACCCTGCGCTATCCTCTGCTTTATATCTCAACTACTCGTTCCGTCCTGACTTATCTGACTTCCTAGATACCTAAAATCAGTCACTTCTTCTAATTTTTCGTCTCCTATCTTTATATTCACTCTTTCCCTACTCTTTCCTTTGCAAACCAGTATTTTTGTTTTACTTTTATTTATATTGTTACAATACTGTTTTGTCACTACCACTTTCATTTTATTTATAGCTGTCTCTAACTCCACCTTGCTAGATCACCTAGATTGATTACTGATAACAAAATGTTAAGGATGTGGGATGTCCTAGTTTTAGGGATACGCGAAGTTTAGTGCAAGAAAAACTGGAGGTGCATGTTCAAACAGTCTCAGAACTGACGACCCTATGATGATTGAGATGATGATAATGATATAAAGAATTGGAAAACACAAAAATATATTATAGCGTAGGTACATAGGAGTCATTTCAAGTAGACATACCTTTCCACCACTAATACGAAATCTCGGTCTCTTTTTAAATTTTTAATTTAAGGTACAACTTTGATGCCTCTGTTAAGCTAAATTTATGAGTGATGAATGTTTAGGTTCTTCTTGTAATTTCAATATTATGACACTATAGTAAAAAAGGAGGATTTGAAAAATACAATTTCCCTAGAATTTACAAATTTGACTTTGAGGAAGTTGTTATAACCCAGCTACATAAAGGAAATATCCCAAAAATCGCAAATTTCTATAGTTAGCTACTACATTCATACATCTACATTTGCTTCTAAATTACAATGCAGATAGAAGATAATTACAAGGTAAAAGTGCCAGAAGCACATCTACTGTGAGTACTACCGTTTCTTTTACTATTTTTTACGCAAGCTGCAAGGTCAGTGACAGTCATTAAACGCGTTGCAAGTGAACATAATCACCGTAATCACACTTGATCACATAAGTGCGTTCTACCAACCCCTTAAACAAAATACTATCATTTCCAACTATATGTAGAATGCGGTGACATTCCGGAAAAAAAAAATATACTTTTGCGATTCGCGTCGTCCCAGCTATGAGCCCCGTTTTTTTTCGCCTGATGACGGATGCACGGGATCGCAGTAGCCATGCGAAGGAAGAGAAGCGGCGTGAGGCGATTCTGCGGCAGTCGCGGCATAGTAATTTCCGCGGCGATATATCGGCGGCAACAAAAACTCGTCGCTGTTGCAGATCAGAGCATTCGTTGCATTGTCGGGTAGGTTGGTCGGTTGTAGTTGAGTTGCATTGCCTTCTTGCATTTGAGCACGACGATGCACCTGTGTGACGTCACAGGGCCGCGCATAGGAAGTGGGCGTGACCCGCGAGACCGTTCATTGGTCGAGGTGTGGGTGGACGGAAACAAAAGACGCCGCCCATGGAACACGGTGGTGCACGTTATCCTGGGCAGAGGATCAGGCGGGCGACGGCGGCAACCCCTAGTCCGTGAAACAATAAATTTCCGTTTTCGAGCGATTTAGTGAATCAAAATCCGAGCAATCCTTTTCAATCCCAGGAAGGACACGAAGAGACGAAAAGCGGACGTCATTAAAGTCTTTTAAAGTAATTTTCGTGAAAGGATTATCCTTGAATCCTTGGGAAGGACTGCGCCAGCAATGGTTTTGAAGGACTGCCACACTGTATTTTTCTGTATTAAATAATGTAAATGGTCAATAAATATAAGAAATCTATTCATTTAATTTATTTGATTAGATAACAGAATTGGTGGAGGCGCCGGACCTATACAAAAGCATCTCCTGTACTCGCCGAATTTATTATATCGGCTCAAAATTTTAAAATGGCATTCGAAATTGTAACTATGCTTTTCTCCAAAAAATTCTTAATTATTTAAAAATAATTCCACACTAAAGTCTTCGTTCATTTGTTTCAGGATTTCTTAGGATTACTAAACAAACGGCGATACTTACTATGCGGTCAACCTCTGGCGTGTAATCTACCTGTACTTTACTATGCGGTCTACCTGACATACTTAGATGGTTATTCAAGCATGCACTTTACTGAAAGAAATTATTTAATTTCCTCCATAAAAACTATAAATGTCGGCGGAACATGACGTAAATTACTTTTTTGGTTGCTTAGAATCATTAAGTTTAGAGAAATGTAGACTTAGAAGGAGATAAATACCAGTAGACTGCATATTAAGTAGATTCACGGCGGTAGACCGTATAGTAAAGCGGATACTCATCGATAAACTGCATATTAAAGCAGGTACTTGGCGGTAAACCGTACATTAAAGTAAAAACTTATCGGTAGACTGCACATTAAAGCAGGTACTTAACGGTAAACCGTATAATAATGAAGACACCTGTTGATACATCCCACACAAAGGCAGATACTTATCGGTAGACCGCACATTAAAGTAGGTATTTGACCACAAACCACATATGAAAGTAAATATTTATCGGTAGACCGCACATTAAAGCAGGTACTTGACGGTAAACCGCATATTAATGCAGATACCTGTCGGTAGACCGCATATTAAGGCAGATACATATCTGTAGACCGCACATAAAGCAGGTACTTGACTATAAACCACATATTAAAGTAAATATTTATCGGTAGACAGCACATTAAAGCAGGTACTTGACGGTAAACCGCATAATAATGAAGATACCTGTCGATAGATCTCATACAAAGGCAAATACTTATCGGTAGACCGTAAATTAAAGCAGGTACTTGAAACCGCATATTAATGTAGATACTTGTCGGTAGATCCTAAAGTAATGTGGCACAATAAAAACAATATTTCTATACAGGCGAAGCCATCTAGAAACAGACAGATTAATTTCGAATTTTTTGACAAAACCGCTTCAACATTACCTGCTGCCGACATTAGGATAATCAATGGGTAATCTGTCTTTTAAACGTACATTATCGGTAATGATTTTTAATTAACTAATCATACAAATTAGCAGTTAGTGAATTAAGTAGTATTCAACATATAAAACGGTTCAATCACATTACGTCTTTCTTGCTATTATTAGTGAGTAAAAAAACGAAGAAACAGCAAAGCCTGTTGTAAATCTCGCATTTAATTGCGTCTACTGGTGAGTTGTTATCACCAGTGTCATTAGCTCAAGACGGTACATAATCGAAGGTTTAAAAATGGTCTCGGACTTAATTTTCAATTAGCACGCCTTGGTGATCCCTGATAACATTTACATGAGACCCACGCGAAACGACCATATAAATTATTGTATTAATTCCAATAGGTCGACCTACGCCATATCTGAAAGCTTTAATTAATTAACAAATTTTATAATGAGCAAGCTTGAATTGAAAGTTCAATTTACCATTAAAATTAATTAAAAAAAAATTTTAGGTGTACCTAATGCTCATATTGCTATTCCTTTTTGGTAATTTCTAGTAAATATAGCCGGAACAAATAATAATCCGATGGTGCCAGGTCTGGAGAATATGGTGGGTGTAGCATTGTATCCCATTCAAGCTGTAAAAGCTTTTGGCGAGTGACCAAACTTGTGTGAGGTCTCGCGTTGTCTTGGTGAAACACTACACCTTTCCTGTTGATTAGTTCTGACCTTTTCTGTTGAAGTGCATCATTCAGTTTGTCCAGCTGATGACAGTAGACTTCCGAATTAATCGTTGTGTTATCCGGTAAAAGCTCAAAAAAAACGATTCCTTTAAAATCCCACCAAACAGACAGCATCACCTTTTTTTGGTGAATATCGGCTTTGGAAATGGTTTGAGCCGGTTCATCTTTTTTGCTCCATGACCTCTTGCGTTTGACGTTGTTGTATACAACCCATTTTTCGTCCCCAGTGATGATGCGCTTCAAAAACGGATCATTTTCGTGACGTTTGAGAAGCGAATCGCAGACGTCAATGCGGCGACACAGATTTCTCTCTGTGAGAACATGGGGAACCCATACATCGAGCTTCGAGGATAATCCCAGGCCTTTCAAGTGGTCATAAACTGTTGAATTTGATAAATTTAACCTCAATCCGATCTCACGTGTTGTTATTCGCCGGTTCACATCAACTAATGCCTTTATCGCGTCTTTATCAGCTTCAACCGGCCTTCCCGAACGTGGTGCATCTTCGACATCAAAATTGCCGGATCGAAATTTAGCGAACCAGTTCTGGCACTGGCGTACTGTCAACACACCTTCTCCATACACATCAGTCAATTTCTTTCTGGCTTGAACAGCATTTTTACCCTTTCTGTAGTAAAACAGTAAGATATGTCGAAAATGCTGCTTATCGCTCTCCATATTTAAAAGGGCACCAACCAAAAACTACTGCGTAGAATTAATTGGAATTTTTCACACACAAGCCTTGCTATATGAGCTCTCAAAGCATATAAAAATTATACGGCTTAAATGTGAAGTTGGGTGCAAAAGAATACAATTAAATCCTCTGTCGGGAAAAAGCGAAATGACTTTCCGAACAACCCAATATTTATTTTTGCCGATTATTGTGGTATTTGATAGCCAGTCTAAACTAGAAGGAAGATATTCATTGTATTTTACGAAACATTTTTTTTGGGACATCGTGTATATGCAGTAGAGACGTGAAAACAAAATCGACCTCCGGGTCAAAGCCGTAATAGTAGCGTAGTAGTAGCAAACGGCGGCATTATTCTGCAATTGAAAATTCGCTTAGAGAAGCAAAATGAAAAATGTCTCGTCGTAGCAAAAAAAAAAGACGCTCTATCTGTATTTGAGGCCAGTACAAAAGACGCCGGCGCCGGTTCATTTGTCATGACGTCACGCGGCTGTCACTTCCGGAACAGAGGCGCCCCCTACGGCTACGTCGCCTAAGACTAACTATCTGTGACATTATCTATTGCTAATGTACGTTTTCATCGTCCCCTCCTCATCTCCTGCTACGCCCAAGAAAGCGTAAACGGGAAAACATCGCAACGTTCGGGAAATGTCCTCACCCTCAGGCCCTCTGCTTCACTTTTCCTCGTTCCCTATTTTCAAGTCTTAAAACTCAATAACACCCTGTATATTTAAGTATTTTAAGACGCTCTATCCTTTTTGCACAACTTGTAGCGTATGCATGCAATAAGACCAGAGCAGTATAATTCAAACAGTTTATGTTTCCTGACGAAGTTTTGTTTTTACGCGTGTGGACCACCACGTCAGTAATTAAGAAAGCGTTTTTTTGTTTTTCTTTCTTTCATTTTTTTTTCGTTCGTTTATGCAGTACGTAAGTACTTTTGCCGATGGCACCATAAATTCAACCGCCTCGGAGTTTATAATATCGCTTTCCCTTTAAAACAATCGATGCAAAGTGGCCGTATAATATAAAACAGTTCCTAGCGTGGTTTGCGAAACGCTATTTGTATGCCTACTTAGACTGGAAGTGGCTGAAATACACCGGCACTTAAGAATAAATAAATCGAACAATCTAAAGTGCGCGAATTGCACTTGCAAATTTTCGTCACCTACTAAAAACTACACCATTCGAATCATCGTCAAATTCCAAGAAACATTTTCCTTTGAAATTTTTCGATCCGATGTGTCATTGTCGAGTAATCAATAATTGAAGTGCATCCAATCGGAGCGCGTTTTGATTGCTGCAGGTAGAAGTAGATGACGCGCTTCCGGTGACAGTTGACGCACGACTGATGTTACTGCTAGCTAATAGTTGCAGGCGGCTCTGATTGGTCAATTTTCAATTAACGATTACTAGTTACTTAGACATCGGATTGAAAAAAAATAAAGGAAAAAAGTGCTTAGAATTTTATGGAGAATACAACGGTGGATGTAGTTGTTGTGCATTATTTAACGCCAGTGCAATTTCGGCTGCCCGATTGCAACTTTAAGGCATTCGTGGAATAGAGATAGTATCGCCGGGTGCTGGTGCTGTAAAATATGCGCATTCTCGATACCATTTCAACAATGCTTTCCTGAATCAAAATTCAGTAAAAATGAAATAATTCACTTGCATATTAATAAGACCGAGGAGTTAATTAAAAAGGCCGGAGAATGAACAACTTATGCAGTAGAGTGAGCATACTGTAGTAATTACACTGTTTATCTCTTAATTAATAAGATTCTTAAATGCAATCGACACGCATGGACTTTAATGATGCCTCGATTTAATACGCATGTGAAATATATTTTTACGGGACTTTTTCTTTCTTATGTATACGTATGCGTAATGCGACCATTATTAATTCGTTAAAGTAAATTGTCACCACCAAGCTTCGACAGATGTCCTGATAGTGATTCAAATAGGTACAATAGTGGACGTGTCATTTATATTACTGAAAAAAGCGATTTAATGGGAGACAGATTCAGATATGTGAAACAAATAAAATTACCATTCATTTCGAAGACCCTTTTATTTTTAAACAAAGCAAGTTGTAGGGAAGGTATTAACGAAACATAATTTTGAATTAAGATAACAAAAAATGCTAAAATTTCATTATTCGTGGATGCAATCGGTAAACAGAAATGGATTCGGTGTCATTTATTAAGGGGATTGACCGCAATAGACCGCTCGTACCTAGTGTGAATTTTTCCGAAAACATGGGTTTCTATTCTAAACATTGTGATTTAACGCTGCGAGATAAATATCTGNTTTCTAGATTTTATATTTTAGGGGTACGAAATAACCAATTCGGGGAACCCCCGTACACACACAGACAGTAGATATTCCATGATTACTTTATTGATCGTTTTCTACATATTTACAATTTATGTTTGCATATATATGTATATAAAATTGTGTATTCATTAAAAATCAAGTTAGTCGGTCGGGGTAGGAGGGCAACGTGGTTTACGACTTCCCTTTTTCAGCTTTGTTTACTACGCCCGCTACGTATACACATTACGTTCTAGCCTCTCTCTTTTTCTTTTTTTGTTTCGTTGTTCATTACACGATTCTCACTGGCAACTGAAGCGTGACCAATGGTAACTGCGACCCCGTCATAATAATTCGTTTTATATTGGAATACGCCGGAATTACAGTGGGAAGAAATTCCGGCGATCGTAAAAATATTAGACGAAATTGTAATTCACAATTCTCTGTCATTTTAACAACGATAAATTGTATCAAACGTTTGTTGTCTCTTGTATTTTGCGTTGCTGGCGTACAGGGTGATTCACTTTTGTATCACAAGGAGGCATTTGTCTATTTATTTCCTCTTAAAACAGACGATATAAACAAGAGTACTTATTACTTCCAGATGGTTACATTAAAGAGTAAATATTTTAAAATATAACAAAAGTATTAAAGAAAGGCATTTTAAATATATAAATACATCCCCCTCTATATCTTTTTGGAACATTAGAACGTATCCCCTATGATCCCATACACGGTATTTATGGAATGTACACCCCGCGAATAAAGAACTTTTACTGTATTAATACATTAAGAATTCCTATATGAGAAATTTCACCCCGAAATAACATTTGCCTTTGGGTTTCTGATACTTATATTAAATGTACAGCGTTCGTTTGGTTTATCCCTCTTTT
The DNA here is from genome assembly GCF_000699045.2 of Agrilus planipennis. Lineage (NCBI taxonomy): Eukaryota > Metazoa > Arthropoda > Insecta > Coleoptera > Buprestidae > Agrilus > Agrilus planipennis. Next base: position 3,319,573 of record NW_020439302.1, read on the forward strand.
ATTTTTCCAAGATTACGTTTTCTAATGTATTTATCGGTAACCAATTCGGGTAGATACGTTGAGCGGACGTGTATAAATGATAGGGGGTGGTCTTTGGCCATTATCGTTAGCCCGCGGCTGCCACGACTGTGGCGACGGCGACGTCCTCGGCACCCCGACGACCCTGCTGAAACGGAAGATGACGTTGAGTTCCGACGGTCCTCCTGGACCTAACTGCCATTCACGATCAGTCATTAGGCGTCGCGACGATAGATCGCAAGAATCGGCAAAAAATATTTCCGACCAACGACACCAGCGCCAGCGCCACCGCCGCCGTTGCCCCCGGCCAACACTATCTAGATTTATACATATGCGTCAAATCTCCGTAGCCTACTCGATGGTTTAACCAAGGAACAAGTCCTCGCACTCAGTTAAATTTTTTACTAAATTTGTAACCAATTGGGTCAATGATCGGTTTTCATATTATGTATTAGGGATGGGCGATATTCGTAAAAAACATCAACATCGAACTATCGATTTTTAAAAATTTTCGCCATCGAACCACCGATGTTCTTCGAAAAAAATCGAAACATCGATTGTTGATATCGATATTGGAAATGAGAAAATTTAAAAAAATTATAATTATCTCTAGAATAAACATACCCCCTCTACTTCACTTTTCCTCGTTCTTAAAACTCAATAACACCCTGTATATTTAAGTATTTTAAGACGCTCTATCCTTTTTGCACAACTTGTAGCACATGCATGCAATAAGACCAGAGCAGTATAATTCAAACAGTTTATGTTTCCTGACGAAGTTTTGTNTTGTGGAAATGAAAGACAGTTTTCGTATAATAAACAAATACTTTATTAAATTATATATTGACCGTTCTGGTCCAACACCTTTTGTCATCTTTCTGATAGTAGCATAATTCCACGCTCATAAAATTGTTGGTCTTGGACAAAGAGAGACTTCATTATGATTTAGTGCATAGAAGATAAAGCGTAGCTATCTGTTTGCCGCCTTTTTAATTCGCTCGCACCGATAAAAAATTATAAAAAAAAAATAAAAAAATATACACTCATGGAGGGGGTATACCCCCTGTAGGTAAATCACTCAACGATGTCGATAGTTCAAATCATTCCATCGACTATCGATATTTCGACCTAGAAAAATATCGCTGTTTTCCCCAAAATAAATCGATAGATGAAACATCGATGCATACCGCCCATCCCTATTATGTATCTATCCAATCCAACCCAAAAATAAAAAAATTAGATTTCTAGATTTTATATTTTAGGGGTACGAAATAACCAATTCGGGGAACCCCCGTACACACACAGACAGTAGATATTCCATGATTACTTTATTGATCGTTTTCTACATATTTACAATTTATGTTTGCATATATATGTATATAAAATTGTGTATTCATTAAAAATCAAGTTAGTCGGTCGGGGTAGGAGGGCAACGTGGTTTACGACTTCCCTTTTTCAGCTTTGTTTACTACGCCCGCTACGTATACACATTACGTTCTAGCCTCTCTCTTTTTCTTTTTTTGTTTCGTTGTTCATTACACGATTCTCACTGGCAACTGAAGCGTGACCAATGGTAACTGCGACCCCGTCATAATAATTCGTTTTATATTGGAATACGCCGGAATTACAGTGGGAAGAAATTCCGGCGATCGTAAAAATATTAGACGAAATTGTAATTCACAATTCTCTGTCATTTTAACAACGATAAATTGTATCAAACGTTTGTTGTCTCTTGTATTTTGCGTTGCTGGCGTACAGGGTGATTCACTTTTGTATCACAAGGAGGCATTTGTCTATTTATTTCCTCTTAAAACAGACGATATAAACAAGAGTACTTATTACTTCCAGATGGTTACATTAAAGAGTAAATATTTTAAAATATAACAAAAGTATTAAAGAAAGGCATTTTAAATATATAAATACATCCCCCTCTATATCTTACTGCACAATAACCTTAAGACATGCAACTTTGTATAAATAAAACCATGCACAGAAAGACATCAACGCCATAACATACCTACATTAAATACGTCTCTGTATTTTGTATCACGCACAACAACTGTAAGTGAGTGAATTCAAATCAGACGTCAATTACTATGGTTAGAAGCAGTACAATTACTGAGAGATTACATTACGTCATCGACATAGTTGGTTTGAACCACTCCAGAAAGTAATGCTACATCAACATATTTATTAAACTTATTGTAGATAATACAGAAAATACGACATAAACTATTCCAGGGAATTGTATATGTTACACCATCGTCTTAATTGTAGTGAAATAAGATGAAGACAAGTCCTAACTAACGTTGTTACACAAGCGCGACATTGTTGTTGTTACAGATGTCTATTAGATCTAATTGAAAGTTAAGTTAAATTTAATTATAACCCTATAATCATCATAAGGTCGTCAGTCCTAAAACTGGTTGGACACGCACTTCCGCTCTTTCCTATTCTGAGCTAATCTTCGCATTTTCCTAAAACTATAACATCCCATAACATCCTTAACTATTTATGAACAGTAAACTAATCTAGATAGGCCTACTGCTATGCTCTTAACTCCTGTTTTTGCTTCTAATATGTCTCTAATTACACCGCCAATTCCCCCGGTTCATTCGCTATGTAGGAGTTTGAGACTTATATAATAGTTCAATACTTTATTAGTTTACGCCTAATGGGTTGAATAGCGATGAAAAATGTAAAAGAAATCGACGAAAATTACACCCTTAACTATTTGCGAATAGTAATCTAATCTAGTTCTACCTCCACCCCTCCTAACTCCCGTTTCTGCCTCTAATATGTCTCTGGCTAGACCTTCATGCCTGAGAAGGTCTCCTACCAACCCATCCCGCCTTTTTCTTATTAACTTCCGTAGAATCCTTTGTTCTCCTGTTCTTTCTAATACCTCTTCAGTTCTAACCTCCTCTATCCACGGTATCCTCATCATTCGCCGGTAACACCACATTTCGAACGCTTTAGGATTCGGGACTTTTTCCGAAATACCGAAGCTACATCTCTATGGTAAAATTGTGGGACTAGGCATCCTAGGCCACCAACGATCTTTGCTAATTTTTTGACGTGACAACGTCTTATAATTCGATGGAGCCGGCTGCACGCACGAAAAAACATGACTCATGCGGCGTTACCTCTCTCTGAGGCGTTCCATTTAAGGCTTGAAGTGCAAGCGAGAGCGCGGAACGAGCGACAAACAGGCACAATCGGCCTCCGCGTTCGGCAGCGTTCGACATCTGTCTCTCTCCTACTTGAGTGAGCGATGCGTCCGCGTGGACAGCTGCTATACAATAATACATTTCCATTTACCTCCTTCTTTCTATCTATCAAACAAATAAAATTAAAATTTTCTTTTGAAAAATGAAACCATTCCCTCAGTATTTTCTTATGACGTTGTCACGTTCAATTATCGTCAGTAAACCGACTTTACAGACAACCGATTTTTTTTCATTTGTCTTAGGTAAATTGAAAATTTTATGCAGGGTGGATTATTATAAGGTATAAGTACCGATAAAGGACAAAGAGAGACTTCATTATGATTTAGTGCATGAAAATTGAATTTCTGAGCGTATGAACCAATTTTATTTATTCGCCGCTACACACCATATAGATATATATATATAAAGTTTCAAATGCATGAAACGGACCAAATGATACAGGTGATTACATTCAAGGTGGTAACAAAGCATCCAGCTCTAGTTAAATCTTATAGTGCTTCCGTGTTAGTTGGGTGTTCAAAACAACAATGGGCATGATTTGAACGGAATAATTGGTTTTTATGGAACAGAGTGGAGCATTTTGAAGCGGTAAATTGGAAACATAGTTGCAGGTAATGGAGCTACTGGCCTGACCAAGGATAAATTCCACCCAACAACGACGAATTACTTACAATTCAATCATCATCATCATTATAAGGTGATCTGTCCTAAGACTGGTTGGACAAGCACCAACTCCTTCCTATCCTGAGCTAATCTTCGCATTTACCTAAAACTAGAAAAAAAAACTGGGCAGTCCCTCCGAACTACGCCGGAAGGTAGAAAGAGAAGAGAAAGTTGAGACGGACGAAATGAAGACAGAAGAGAATGAAAGATTATCTGTGGAATATTACTGCATCAGCATTTGCCTAAGTGATCCAAGGAAACCACAGAAAAACTTGGACCAAGGCAGACGGACCCGGAATCGAACTGGCATCCTCCCGAATGCTAAGCAATGGTCTAGACCTCTAGGCCATGCCGCTCGGTCTAAAACAAGAACAACCCGCATCCTTACCTATTTGCGAACAGTAATCTAATCTAGGTCTACCTCTACTCCTCCTAACTCCCGTTTCTGCCTCTAAAATGTCTCTGACTAGACCTTCATGCCTGAGGTGTCCTGCCAACCTATCTCCCCTATTTTTTGTTGACTTCCATTAAGTCCTCTGTTCTCCCATTCTTTCTAATATCTCTTATCATATATTACGTACATACGTACAAGGTGGTGGAATTTACAAAAATTTGAGCCAGATGGCTACAATAATAAAATAGTTCAATGCGTGTTCGAACAGAGTTCAATGCATTTAATATCCTAAGGTAGGAAACAGTCAGGATCGAAAAGCGTATCAGCAAAAGTAATTCCACTTGATAGAGCCCTTTACATATTATATTTTATGCATACATATATGAATATGTGTATCAGGGTACGTTATGTTAGTCGTTCTGATTAAAATTATCATTCTTACTTTTATACTTGCCGTTAAATTAATGTATGATGCGCGAAAATTGTAGCCTAGATTGATTGGCTTAGCTCATAAATCAATTATAGAACCCGAGGAGCACTCACAGGAATTTATATGTAACATAAACTTAAGTTTCATTACCCCAAGCCGGTCAACATCCAAGGCCGCAAGAGAAATTGTTTATTAAAATCAATATTTCAGAATAAAATAATTTGAAGTGGTCTGTATTCTGTCGAAACTGCCAGACGCGATTTCGATCTTTTGGATCTCATCAGCGCGTCGCAGACAGCTCGGACAGAACACAGACCGACTTTTACCTGCTGTCTTAACAGCGCGTTTTAGAAAATACCACAAATGGCGCGGTAAACGCTATCTGTAGTACAATTATTTTATTCGATTATGGTAACGTGCCTATCACGTTGAGGTTAGCTACGTGTTCTGTCGGAGTTGTCTGCGACGCGCTGATGAGATCCAAAAAGATCGAAATCGCGATCCGCGTCTGGCAGTTTCGACAGAATACAGATCACTTCGAATTATTTTATTCGATTATGGTAACGTGCCCAACACGTTGAGGTTAGCTACGCCGGGGTTCGTTTCAGCAAGTAGATATCCATATATTTAAATGGATCTTGTTGGAGCATACGTAATCCTAAAATGTAGCATCGTACTACAGATGGCGTTTTTCAGATATCGGATAAAATATTTCCTAACGGGCAGACCAACATTAGAAAAGGATTAAATAGTATCGTCCTTACACCACATGAGTTGATAATATTTATGGAATTTCATGAGAGAGAAGGTGTAAAGGAGTCGTTAGACCCAACCGCGCCGCGCGGGGTAATTTCGCTTTATATCACCACGTAATCCACAACCCATCATCTGACTGTAAACAAGGCTGCCTTCTTTTTACGTGCTATATCATCAACGGTGGCTATAATAGCACACCTCTGGACCATCGCCACTACCAGCGACCGCAATCGTCAAACGGGATGTAACAACTGCACATCACAACAATACGAACTTCCTTCTGAACGGTGTCACTGTTTGCCTTTCGTCATCATGGTGTGATATGCGGGAATTACACCATTGTTCTCCTATTTTGGGGTGGCATTTTGAAAAACTATTGGATGATGATGTTGATGTTGTATAAGGAATCTTTATCCAAGTTTCCTGAGCCAGTAGTTTGGTCTGTACTTTGATCGATACCTTGAAATTTGAACTCGCTTTTCGCCCTATTCAAGGTTGAATGTTAAAAATACTTTTTTTAGGGTTAGGCACATTATATAAGGAACGCTCATAAAAATTTCCCAGTCTCTAGACCCAGAGGTTGCTACACCAGTCTGTCAATTTATCGTTTTACAAAGAAATACCTAAAGATTTAGGATCCATAACACTGCGAAATTTAAAAATAAATTCATTATATTTTCAGGGCCTCCTATCTGAAAAGTCCAATAGAAACCCCTTGGGGGACGAGGGAACATTTAATATTGTGGTCATGGGTTTCCTGGTTCTCTTGCTTTATTAGTGTTATCTTGTTGGAAGAAGGGTGCCAACCCTGTTAATCGCCCACTGACCATGAGTGCATTCGCGATCCAGTTGTACATAACCGCGAGTGGCATTTACCGCGGTCATCGACGTTTTACTTTTGTTTTACGTCATTAAGAGTTAAATACGTACATTTCCTGTTGCAAGAAGACGGGCAGTCTTGGTCTTCTTCTTATTTTCTTCTTTTCATAATATTATTATTATTATTATTTCTTTCCTCAATCCTCAGCATGAGAGAGTGAGGAACCTCCTGGTCAAATTCTTCTTATTTATGTACATAAACATATCTGGTACCTACCTATATGATATGTGCTTCTAATTATTTAACCATTACGAGAGGTCGAAATGGAGCGGACAATCGTGGTGGCCTCGGCGGGGGAGGCGGAGCAGAGTGAATCAGGAAGAAGAATTCGATACGTGGTGGTTCCTCGATTTTACTCTCTCTCGTTAAATTCTTCGTCGAGGTCGTGTAACCACATATTATACAAACCTGAGGATCGAAATACGAACAACGTGTTACGCGGGATAGTCCACAAATAATGGGACACTAATTTCGATAGGTGCCATGCACAAAAACTGCAAAATTCTCTGCCCATTTGTGTCAAATTGTTTTTAGACATTTGGTAATCTCTCTCTCACACCCTAAAGGAATCAGAGATGTCACTTGCTGTAGCTTACAACTGGATTTTGCTTAGGATTTTCACTAACGTAAGTTTCTATTTATGAGAAAAGATTCTATGTTGTGACAAATTGGTAAAGGGTTTCGCGGCTAGTTAGTGAACTGATACTGTACTCATTCAATATCGGACTGCAACGGACGGCGGCTTTTAAACCTGAATCAGAACATCATTCTTTGATTCTTCCTTACCATCTGTACCATTTTGCCTGACCATATTCTGTGTCAATGTTTGGCATCATTTGGCTTGACTCTGGCAATGGTATTAAGAGTTCTCTTCTTGGAATTGTTATATTGTCTTATAAATGTAATATGTAATTGTACCTTTTGTGGTAAAAAGATTAAATATGTTGACCAGTGTCACTCTCTCTTTCCTTGCACCTTCACTTCTTTTCATTTTATGCCAATGTATCTGCAAACAGTAATCTAATTTACTACATCTCTCTACCCGTCTTGACTCCTGATTCACATTCGAAAATTCAAAGACGATTCCAGGTTGCCAAGGTTTTTCAGGTCGACCGACACCTTGGTCTCCTCAACGCCCAGAAACCTTTCGACTTCTGGCATTATCTCGCTCTCGTGGTATCGTTTTTTACGTGATGCCCTCGGTATATTCGCGACAATTAGAAGTCACTTGTAACACAAACGTGCCTCTGGAAGAACTTTAAAGTTTAATGGATCGGTATTTGATCTTATCTCAACTTTTGACTCCGCTGTGGATAGTCCTCTACATGTATGTATATGTCCGGATGTATGTATTTGTGCGTGTGTGTGTGTGTAGACGAAGTATTCCTTTGAAACGCGGCACGCACGCATTTGTATAGATAGAGTTCGGCTGATAATTTTTACTAATTGCTCCGGTATATTCGTCAGATATAGCAGACGCTATTATTGAATGCGTATATACCAACGACAGTAAATGAACCTATTCTTAAAGGCTTCGGAAAATAAAATAGGGAACTAATAATCCGAGATAAAAATGTTCAGTCTCTCAGAGTCGCTGAAAGCGAAATTCGAGGGTCTGGTGTCTCTGTGAGAGACTGTCAAAGAAACTGTTTAGCGTCTCTGAACGAGAGACTGGAGTCGCTCATAGAGAGATCCTCATTTCGTATACAGTTTCTGAACGAGAGACTCGAATCTCTCAATAATTTTCTAAATTCAACATATTTCATAGATCTCAGTCTTTTTACGAGAGACTCGAGTCTCAGTTTTCAGTTTTATTCATTCAGTCTCTCTGTGAGAGACTCTAATCTCTGAATTAACAATTTTATCGTTCGAGTCTCTCATACAGAGACTTTGAGAGATGCACACACCTAGGAAATAAATGAGAGACTGTGAGACACGCTCTCAGAGACGCTGAAAGACTCTGAGAGACTGGAGAGAGACTGAAAATTTTTGTCTAGGGAAGATGAAAAACTGGAAAGAATGTTCCACAATTTTTTCTTGTTTCCGCCAATTTGGTTGTGGGTGTTTTTAGTGAAATTGTTTTAATCTTAATCTCCCTTACGGAATTCACTCCATCTTCTTCTTTCCTCCTTCAGCTTTGCTCATTATAGAACCCCTCATAGTATTTGTTTTTGTCATGGTCACATGGAACTTTCGGACATTAAAGAAAGTTCAACATGCTCAGGAATTTAGGAAAGCAAAGACGTTTGTTATAAATATAATTCCAACCAGGCAGTTATAAAGCCGACCCTGGCCTTTAACGTACCTAGACAACCTCTAACCACTACACCGCATACTATTATTCTGTTATCTCTTTTCATTTTGTATATGTACTACACATGAAGCACTTCCAAACTTAACAAGGGCTTGTTCAAAACGCAGCAAACGACTACAGCCCCAAATGGAAAGAAGAAAGAAGATATGTTCATTCTCACAGATAATTTATTGTGGACTTTTGATTTTGATCTTCCCAATTATATAAGGGTACACTTTCCACTCAGCGGTATGGCCTAGACGTTTGGATTATTGCTTTGCTTTGAAGGAGGACCTTAATTGGTCCTAGAACGGCCTAAGGTAGAGGGGTTTTAGTCGGTAGGTCCGAGTACTTCTTCCTCGGGAATTGGACACTTCCCAGTCGTACAGACGGCTGGGTATCTTTTGAAGATTTCCCCTCTTTCACGAAAACATAAAAAAAATCCTTAATTGGTCCTACAACGGCCTGAGGTAGAGGGGTTTTAGTCGGTAGGTCCCAGGACTTCTTCCTCGGGAATCCGACACTACCCAGTCGTACGGACGGCTGGGTGTCTTTTGAAGATTTCCCCTCTTCCATGAAAACATAAAAAAATCTTTTATTGGTCCTAGAACGACCTGAGGTAGAGGGGTTTTAGTCGGTAGGTCCGAGGACGTCTTCCTTGGGAATTGGACACTTCCCAGTCGTACAGACGGCTGGGTGTCTTTTGAAGATTTCTCCTCTTTCACGAAAACATAAAAAACATCCTTAATTGGTCCTAGAACGGCCTGAGGTAGAGGGGTTTTAGTCGGTAGGACCGAGTACTTCTTCCTCGGGAATCCGACACTACCCAGTCGTATGGTCGGCTGGGTGTCTTTTGAAGATTTCCCCTCTTCCACAAAAATATAAAACAAAATCCAGGTCCATCTGCCCTGGTCTATGTTTCCTGTAGTTTCCTCGGATCTGTTCTGTACTCAAGCGCTATTACAGGTACACTAGGTTTCCGATATCCGGGAAATTTTCTTGGAGTATCCGAGCTCACATGTGGAAACAGGAATAGGCGACCCAAAGTAAAGTGACTTACGCGTACGAAAAGCATAAATTCGACCCTGATTGTAATTCATTAATCCAACACCGGCGTTTAACACGACTTTTAATTGAATTTAGTCTATAATTATGGCTGCAGCATCCTCTATGGTTCGAAAGCCGAATTTTAATTACCGTGTCTCAAAGAGAACTGTTCCTTGTGCTATGGTCTACGACTATAAATAATAATCTCTATTCAGCTTGCAGGCTTTGCTTTCCATTTCTACTGCTAACGTGACCTTGCGAGGCAGCGAAAACGCCAGCGCGAAAATGAGCATGACCATTATTATTATTATTATAATTTTCCTGGTATTCTCGGTTTCCACTGGTTAGATTTAAGCAAGTGAAGATGGGCTAATGCCAAAGAACCTCACTCATATCTTTTGGGGTACGATTTGGAAACCTATTTTCTCTTCTTAAATTTTCTAGAGCTAACAGTACTTCTTGCCCTGAAATATGATCGGTGAATATTATAGGGTTGTTCGGAAAGTCATTTCGTTTTTTTTTTTTGTGGAAATGAAAGACAGTTTTCGTATAATAAACAAATACTTTATTAAATTATATATTGACCGTTCTGGTCCAACACCTTTTGTCATCTTTCTGATAGTAGCATAATTCCACGCTCATAAAATTGTTGGTCTTTGCCGAACGTGGTGCATCTTCGACATCAAAATTGCCGGATCGAAATTTAGCGAACCAGTTCTGGCACTGGCGCACTGTCAACACACCTTCTCCATACACATCAGTCAATTTCTTTTTGGCTTGAACAGCATTTTTATCCTTTTACTGTAGTAAAACAGTAAGATATGTCGAAAATGCTGCTTATCGCTCTCCATATTTAAAAGGGCACCAACCAAAAACTATTTCGTGGAATTAATTGGAATTTTTCACACACAAGCCTTGCTATATGAGCTCTCAAAGCATATAAAAATTATACGGCTTAAATGTGAAGTTGGGTGCAAAAGAATACAATTAAATCCTCTGTCGGGAAAAAGCGAAATGACTTTCCGAACCCAATATTTATTTTTGCCTTTGCATTTGATAGCCAGCCTAAACTAGAAGGAAGATAAACATTGTATTTTACGAAACATTTTTTTTGCAGGAAAAAACGAAATGACTTTCCAAACAATCCTGTAGAAACTCCGCTTCTAATTTAATCTGTTGTGTTTTCTGAAAAGGGGGATATGTCACTATTGTTAAGAGATGTGCTTACTACACCGCATGTATCAAAGATTACTGATTTCTGTAGACTTTTGTACGTAAGCTCATGCAGTTTCAGCTCGGTTAGGCTAGAGCGTGTAATGTTGTAGGTATAACGGCTATTGAAGACATTATTATTGGAATAATTCGAACTGTGTTCTGATTCCACACTTTTTTTTATTTCATTAGCCAAAGGAATATACTTTTGAATTTTCCCAATATGTTTCTGTTTAAGATTTTCAATATTTGGTACAGCAACATCTATCAGATAGGTTGCTTTAGTTTCTTTGATGGTCAGTGTGGTGTCAGGCCTGTTATGATTGACTGTTTTGCCTGTAATTATGTCTCTATCCCAATAAAGCTTGGCTAAGGGATTTTCTAATGCATTTTGTGGTTTGTATTTATAGTACGGCTCTATCTGATCTATGAGTTTAAACTTTTTGGCTAACAGCGAGTGTATCTGTTTAGCATCATTATTATGCCAGTCGGTGTATGATCGGCTTGCTAAAACTGAGCAACCCCCAGTGATGTGGTCAATTGTTTCGCGAGATGTGTTGCATGCCCGGCATGTGTCCAATGAAATTGTGGAATTTTTAATAATATATTTTTCATAGTTTTTTATCGCTATCACGAATCTCTCAATTTCTGAGAATATATTCCCTTTCTTTAACCACATTTTAGAAGCTTCTCTGTCTATATATCCCTGGTGTTGTTGGTTCGGGTATTTTCCATGAAGCACTTTCGATTTCCACATTTCAATTTTGAATTTTTCTTTCATAACTTTGTCCTCAGTACTTATTATGTGTTTGAAGCGACAGTAAGGAATCTTCGGCACGCGAGTCAGTTTTTGTTGTTTCGCATTCAATTTTTTTAAAAACAAAAATCCGCCGCGTCTCTGCCCGCTTGGTTTATCTCCAGCATTTTAGTCGACACGAAAATAAAACAAGTGAAAATGAGAAGAAAAGAACAACAACAAAAAGATAAGCGATGGCGGTCACAACAACGGCTTCTGCTGTGTCCCCGTTGTCGTTTTAATGATCTTACGCTGATGATATTTGAATTCAGGCATGTAATTCATGAAATGCTTTAACTGCTACTGTCACAGTTGTCAATTGAACGGGCCAATGGTCGACAGGTCATAAAGGCTCGCGACACGCCCACCCCACTTTAAACGACGACCGACCGACTATCAAATATATAAAAGACAATTGCATTGTGTGTTGTGTCGGCCGGGAATAATTATTCCAGTTTTTATATCGCGATCGCACACTAGGGTACTGAAACGCGACAGTTGTACCGCGCCATCAGCGAATGTGCAGCGGTAGACGACGGAATGGGTCGCCTTCAACTCGAGTGGAATTCGGGCATAGGAATAAGAGAACGCACCTTCTCCAAAATGATTGACTAACTTCAGAGATTTGCATCAAATGTAATTGACAATGGAAATTGAATTATGGGAATTGAATTTTGCTGATGGTATAGGGTTGTTCGGAAAGTCATTTCGTTTTTTTTTTGTGGAAATGAAAGACAGTTTTCGTATAATAAACAAATACTTTATTAAATTATATATTGACCGTTCTGGTCCAACACCTTTTGCCATCTTTCTGGTAGTAGCATAATTCCACGCTCATAAAGTTTTTGGTCTTTGCTGGCAAAAAACTGATTGAAGAGGTTTTTGACCTCCTCATTTGAGGTGAAGGTTTTACCGTCTAAAAAATTTTGGAGTGACCGGAACAAATAATAATCCGATGGTGCCAGGTCTGGAGAATATGGTGGGTGTAGCATTGTATCCCATTCAAGCTGTAAAAGCTTTTGGCGAGTGACCAAACTTGTGTGAGGTCTCGCGTTGTCTTGGTGAAACACTACACCTTTCCTGTTGATTAGTTCTGACCTTTTCTGTTGAAGTGCATCATTCAGTTTGTCCAGCTGATGACAGTAGACTTCCGAATTAATCGTTGTGTTATCCGGTAAAAGCTCAAAAAAAACGATTCCTTTAAAATCCCACCAAACAGACAGCATCACCTTTTTTTGGTGAATATCGGCTTTGGAAATGGTTTGAGCCGGTTCATCTTTTTTGCTCCATGACCTCTTGCGTTTGACGTTGTTGTATACAACCCATTTTTCGTCCCCAGTGATGATGCGCTTCAAAAACGGATCATTTTCGTGACGTTTGAGAAGCGAATCGCAGACGTCAATGCGGCGACACAGATTTCTCTCTGTGAGAACATGGGGAACCCATACATCGAGCTTCGAGGATAATCCCAGGCCTTTCAAGTGGTCATAAACTGTTGAATTTGATAAATTTAACCTCAATCCGATCTCACGTGTTGTTATTCGCCGGTTCACATCAACTAATGCCTTTATCGCGTCTTTATCAGCTTCAACCGGCCTTCCCGAACGTGGTGCATCTTCGACATCAAAATTGCCGGATCGAAATTTAGCGAACCAGTTCTGGCACTGGCGTACTGTCAACACACCTTCTCCATACACATCAGTCAATTTCTTTCTGGCTTGAACAGCATTTTTACCCTTTCTGTAGTAAAACAGTAAGATATGTCGAAAATGCTGCTTATCGCTCTCCATATTTAAAAGGGCACCAACCAAAAACTACTGCGTAGAATTAATTGGAATTCACACACAAGCCTTGCTGCTATATGAGCTCTCAAAGCATATAAAAATTATACGGCTTAAATGTGAAGTTGGGTGCAAAAGAATACAATTAAATCCTCTGTCAGGAAAAAACGAAATGACTTTCCGAACAACTCTATAGATCTCCATACCCCCATTCTAAGCAAAAACAAGCTGCGTGGTGGTGTCGTGGGACACCCGCGGTAAGAATTAAGAAGTAGATGCGTTTAGGTGGAATCAAATAAAAATAGAATAGCACTGACTTTACGTCTATTGCAGCAAAAAGAACTTGAATTAGCTATATGTGACGCAATACCTACAGCATGAAGTTAAATGGTTAATGAACTTGCATTGTTATTTTTTACCGAAACATATAATGGAAATAAAGAAAGAACAGACAATTAAAGAACTTATACCTTGACTTTGAAATTTTCTTAATTAGCAGAGATTAGCACGTTCTATTGTCTGCAATTTATTATAAAGCCGTATCCGTGTCTGCAGCGCTCCATTAATACTGCTGACGCCAAACCATCACATTAATATTTGGAACTATTTTGGGCTTTGTAGAAACAAGTTTTAGAAATCTTTTAGGAAACACAAAAGACAAATTAGAAAATAATAACAAGTCCGGAATTTACGAAATCAGTTGCGAAGGTTGTAAACTTAAATATGTTGGACAAACAAAACGTGCAATTTCGACAAGATACAAAGAACATATCGCTCACTTTAGATTAAATAGGGTAGATAAATCTAGGGTTGCCCAACATATTTTCAATACAAACCACCCTACAGGCCGTAAATGTTTAAAGTTAATCAAAGAAGTCTCTTGCAAATCAGAACTTGACGCTTGGGAAAGTTTATACATTCAAAAGAATAAAAATATTCTTATGAACTCAGATGATGGCCCAATTCCTCATTCAGTCCTGTTTCGACTATTGCAGTAGGCTTAATTGATTATAATAAGATAAGCTATTTTCTTTCTCCCTTACAGTTTTCGTTTGTTGAAGTATGCGCAGTAAAAAACAGGCCGAATAGGCCTTTGAACTGCGGGTATTGGACACGCTCGTTCACTGTTTTTTCATAATCGTATCGTAACACCATATCTTCCACATCATTCCTTTCCTGATAAGTAGTTATGGTAATCCATAATAAGTTATTTTTTGACGCTGTATGCGATTTTAACCGCCATAGGGTCACATGTCATCCGCAAGCCATATGGCTGAGTTTATAGATAACCACTCCGCCTAGAGGGCGATCACTTATTAGCAGTTTTACTGCCGGAACCGCCACTTTACGTGGTTTCTTTGAATATCTCACAGACAATTTCTCACTTCTCTTTTATCTTCATCTCTTCCGTTTCTTCTATCTTTCCCCAAAATAATACAGTTCCAGCCAGCAACCACCACCTCCCCACGCATTCTCAAGATTCCTAATAGAAGGTCGAAGAGGGCCTTCCACCTTACTCTCCAATCTTACGTTAGAGTGTTGGTGGTAGGAACTGCCCGGTCACATTCATACATTCTGGAGTGCTCGCTCTGAGTAGGAGACGATTTCTGGCATTCCTCTAACACCCACTGACCTTTAGCGCCCTCAAATCTTCCCAGTCTACTTTCTACATAATTAAAATTGAAATAGTTTATCAGTTTTATTTCTCTGTGAAATTATCTGATATAAATTGCAATTCATGAGGAACCATTTGACTTGACTTTGGTAACAGTATCAAGGCTTTCTCTTCTTGGAATGCCTTTTTTATGACTTTCCAGACAACCAATACAGGTTGGCCAGGAGACCCATCATCGCTAGGTATTTCGGGAAGAATTTTATTAATTTTTTTTTAAAATTATTACATATTTTGTAATACTTTATTTTAAATGTCATTGATTGTGAGTCAGCGGGGATAGGTAGGTGGACTTGAATCCTAGTAGACAGTGGAAGCACAAAATCGACAATCTACGTATACAAGTATACGTGCATGCATTTGTTTATAGCTGTACGTTACATCAGAAGAGGCCGTGAGATAGCGATCGTGTTGATCTTGTATCGAGTCTATCGGACCTAATTAATTGGTTTTTAAACAGATGGGTACGTTTTTAATTACCCTCCGGGACCTCTGCCTGTGTGGCAATTCCAAACATGACCGAGAACCAAGAGGCAGAAGACAGGCTACACCCGACACATGACTTCTATTTTACTTTAAATAAAATGTTACCTATCTTTTCAAAGACAGGAAATGCGAAAGGGTCGTGGAGGAGCGCCGCGGTTTGTCAACAGTCTAAATTTAAATTACACCACTATAAAAAAACAATATATAATTTAGATGAAACAAATGCTGAGGACCGTATTAGAAAGAAGAAAACGAAATGTCCAACGAATTTTCTACAAATATAAGGACCTTGTACGAGTTAGAAATTCCCAGGTGTTCCAGATTTTCTTTGCTGTTAAACATCTTGGCATGCAAGCTTCTCTATATGTATATGTTTCAGTTTATTTTTAATAGTTTTTTAGTCGTTAGAGATAGATTTGCTTATCATTCAACTGTATGCAGGTTACAGGAATTTCATAGGTTGAGGTAGAGTCATACCTTGTTGGGTTTTAACCCTTATTAACTTCTGGCTCGTATTCCCTTGGTATTGGTGGTGGCACCAGAACAATTTTTGAATTTGTCACATAATTTAGAGTTAGTTACGTTTTGTCCTTCCTCTTATTAACTTGCGTTTTTAATTCATATTTTCTTCGTTGTGCCTGCAGTTGTAATCCGTTATTTCATGGTTAATAATTCATTAGTAAATAAATTATGTATATATCTTTAGTGTTCTATTTCGAGAAAGCCAACATTTTGAGAAAAAACTACTCCTACTTCACGCCAAACAATATCCATTTACTGATCAATAACGGGCAAGGATTCTGCCAAATGGACACGTGAATGTCTGTCGTATCAGAAAGTCAAAATTACTGGACATGCTTTTACTCCATTAGGCACGTCCGGATTATCATCAGAAGGATACAGTTACTGTTTCACGGGTGTAGATAGATCTACAAGTTGATCTGAAGCTTTTCCCATGGCAGATCAAAAAGCCTGTCATTTTGGCACATTTATAAGAATCCCAGCTTTTGAAAGAGCTGTCCCACTTAAGAAACTTCGGAATCACCTCCAATACCCCTCTACAAAGATCCTGCTTCGACGAGATACAGTCCAAAAATCCCACTACAATTTTCATGTGATGGTTCTTAAAAAGGCGAACATTTATTGATTGTCCAACTACCGAACGTATCTATCCAAAAACTCAAACCAGCCTATCTCACAGCAGATGAATATTATCTTGAAGCCACCCCCTTCCCCAGAGAATAAGATTAACGATAGGCCAGTATACACAACAACCCAGTAAGGTCGTCGAGTGCGTTTTTCCAGTTATATCCGAATAGGTTTATCACTGGAGGGGGAGGTTGTGTCTGAACGCTCGGTATATGGTAATTCAAAAGTTAAAATTCTAAAAACAGGCTCACTCTTCGTTAGATACTGCAACAGTATCACACCATCTACTGCTGATGCTGACAAGTATTCACCGAAGATCTACACCAACAGTACTCTTAATTGGTTCTTATCAGAACCACAATCTACGTTAGTCGCCCTACTGATCCATACAACTACATATTGTTCATTTATTTATATAAAAAAACAAAAACAACCCCCTATTTCTTTAAATTTATTTTAATTGGCTCAGCCCGCCATCATCCTCATTTATAATTCGTAGCGTTCTTCCCAAGTTTTATTATCCTTACATTCCCCTAATACATGTTTCTGACATTCTAGTTCCCTGCCACATATTCTACACTATCTGCCCATTGCATTTTTCAACTTATTCCCAGTCCTAAATTTATCTATAACAATTATTTGTTTCCCTCTTTCTAATTACTTTGAGGTATCCAATCCCTTTGCCCAATTACTTCACAAAATTTTCTTCAACTCTATCACATATTTTGACTCCTATTTTTTTCTTAAATCCTCTCTGCTTATATTTTCCTGCATTTGTTCCTCTTCAATTCCTTTCATATATTTATCTCTTCCTTGAACCACTCTCTCGCTTGCTCCTGTTGGATTTTTGATCTCTCCAATGCCCTCGCATTCCCTCTATCATATCTACTTTTCGTCTTTATTTCTGATACCTTAATCCATACTTCCTTCGAGATATCTCCTTCTTCCTGACTCCCCAACCTCTCCTCATATCTTTTTTATTGCTTCTTTCCACATCTTCCCAAATTTAGTCACCCTTCTTATTACATATCCATCTGCTTGACTCCTTTACCGAGAGGCATGGCCTAGAGGTTTAGACCATTGCTTAGCATTCGGGAAGACGACTCTTCCTGGTCCGCCTGCCTTGGTCCAAGTTTTTCTATGATTTCCTTGGATCACTTAGGCATATACTGGGATAGTAATATTCCACAGATAATCTTTCATTCTCTTCTGTCTTCATTTCATCCGTCTCATTTTTCTCACCCGAACCACCACCCACCCATTCTCACGATTCCTGAAAGGAGACTGAAGAGGGCCTTCCGCTCTACCTTCCGGTGCAGTCCGGAGGGACTGCCCGCCCACCAGCATTAGTAACTGGTAGGAAGGAAACATCCAAAAGTTTAAGTTCTGACCGCTTTGGTACGAACAATTAAAGTTAGGATATCGTAGATTTAGAATTTTCCACAAATTCAATAGCGAAACAGTTCTTTGCTTAGGCCAGTATTCAATTAAAAAAAATTTATAAATATTCCCTAAAACTCCTAGGCGTTCCAGATTTCCTTTACTGTTAAACATCTTGGCATTCAGGCTTCTCAATATGTACCTGATCAGGTATATTGTTCATTTATTTGTAAGAAAAACTGAGACTACGTCCTTTATTCTGTTTAAACATTGGGGTGTCGGTTTTAATAAGCGATAGCGGACTGCCGGTCGGAGTTGAGGTGTACCGGTCGAAGTTGCATCAGGATGCGATGCGTATTTGTCCTGATGACGTTGGACGCTTTTGATGCATGCATTGGTAGGAGCTGAAGAGAATGTGTATGTCAAACGGTAGCCAGAACAAGACGGCTCGGTGAAGACTGCCAACCCCCGGGGCATCTTAACGCACACAAGCACACACAGAAGCATACGACTTGTGTGCAGGAACGTTCGCAGGCAGAAATACCTGTCTCAGGTGTTTTAAAAATGCTACCGACTTTTCTTCAACTTGAACCTGTCCTATAATGACTTTTGCAACTCTTAATTCATTACCAACTTGTTTATGTTTGAGGTTTTTGCCAACTGTGGCCGCTACTGCTACTACGTGTAATATATTATTATACCCACTATATATATTGCGATCGTTTCTTTTTTTTTTTTGATTTACGTTGTTTATCATTACTGTTGCTTTTTTTGTTTAGTTCTTATATTTTGATTAGGTACTGATACACAAGTATTAAAATGTAAAATAAGTTGGGGTTTTTTGTCAACGTAAAAAACCTAATCAACATTAATGAATATTCATAAACACGCTTTGCAATAATGAATATACAAGACTGATTAAACAATTGATTATGAATAAAATAATACGGTAGTAAATGCCTTAGTTTTGATATAATTACATCATAAAGTTGCGACTAATAAGACAAGCTTTTCCAGCACTTCGATCTATTTCGATTGATCCCATAACAACTTAGCAGCTTAGCACAACATCCCAACGTTTTGCATAAGATTCAAGTTCAACGTCAAAACATAAAAGTACCTACCTATTTTTTACCAAATCATTATTTAGATGTAAATTTGATTGATCGATTAAAAAATTTTCATAAAAAGTGTTGCAGACTTTCTTGCCTTATTAATTGTAAATTTTATAAGAATTACTCACTTGGATTACTTAATGTAATTACTACTACACAAGGGACAGCAGGCTGTAGATCATGACGATGTCACAAAAAGGTAATAAATTATTGCCGATGTGTATAATGTAACGGCTACATACAGATTATTAACGCAAAATGATTGAATTAATAATTATTATAACGAAGATTGCGTTATCTATTACAGAGTAAGTTATTAATTGAAAGGGCGTTAATAACTGAATTATTTACGGGTTAGAGGAAGAAGGATGATCCCTTTCCGACAATTTTCATAAGCCTTTTATTCATCATCATCATCATAAGGTCGTCAGTCCTAAGACTGGTTGGACACGTACCTCCACTATTTCCTATCCTGAGCTAAGCTTCGCATTTCAATAAAACTAGAACAGCCCACATCCTTAACTATTTGCGAAAAGTAATCTAATCTAGGTCTACCTCTACCCTCCTTAACTCCTGTTTCTGCCTCTAATATGTCTCTGACTAGACCTTCATGCCTGAGAAGGTGTCCTACCAATCTATCTCGCCTATTTTTTATTGACTTCCATAGAATCTTCTGTTCTTCTATTCTTTCTAATACCTCTTCATTTCTAGGCTTCTCTATCCACGGTATCCTCTTCATTCGCCTATAACACCACATTTCGAACGCTTCTAACCTTTTCTTTACCGCCGCGCCCACTGTCCATGTTTCGCAACCGTAAAACGCCGTGCTCCAAACACCTTTAATAACCTTCTTCGAATTTCTAATAGAAGTGACTTCTTTTTATTAAATGCGACACGACCCTGCGCTATCCTCTACTTTATATCCCTACTATTCCTTCCATCCTAACTTACCTGAGTTCCTAGGTATCTAAAATCAGCCACTTCTTCTAATTTTTCGTCTCCTATCTTTATATTCGCTCTTTCCCTACTTTTTCTTCCCTTGCACACCAGTATTTCAGTTTTACTTTTATTTATTTTCATACAGTACTGATCTGTCAGTACCGCTTCCATTTTATTTAAAGCTATCTCTAAGTCCTTTTATTAGAGTTGGAAAATTAAATACAAAACATTTTAATTTCACTGTGTAATTTTAAGGCAATTAATTAATAAATCTTAACTATAACTTATAAATGGACCTTAACTACCCTAGATCATCATGAAATTTTGTAGATACATTATCTGGTATGAAGAAAAGGGCATAGGGATAGAAGAATTAGTTTTATGTGGTCGTCGATGATCCTTGAAACGTATTAAGGACATCAACGCGAGCAAAGCCGGGGGTAAAACCCATTTTTGAAATCAGCCATACGTTTCAGATACCTTTTGTACATAAATATTGAATTGTTGGTCAATCATAACCATATAACCTACAGGTCTCTTGGGTCATTCTAATAATCAATTGAATAAGCAATTATTTATTAACCCTCATCGAGCCTTGATTTCGTATACAGGCGAGGCAAAATATTCACCGATCCAAGAAATTCCACATTATTCTTTTATCGGCTTGTGGAAAATAGTTTTTTTAACAATCCGTATCTGTCCTAAACTGACGATATTACTTCACTATTCATTTGTATGAAATTATTTAACTGTACAGTAGAATCCGCTTATAATGACATCGAAGGAAAATGACAAACACGTCATACTTAGCTGGCGTCATACAAGGCATAGTCTTACAAAATAAACAACTTTCTGTTTTGGTTAGATAAACAGTGTAAACTCTATATAACGACACTTTAAATGGAGAGAAATAAAAGATATTATTTTACTATTCTATATGCATTTACCAGTATAGTACACATTTTGCACACGAACATTATTATTCATACATTACGTACAGCCTGTTAACTTCGTCTGATGTTTTTTGCTGCTCCAATATTTTATTTTATTTTGTTACGTATCTTACTCATATATTGAGATACTGCTGGATCAACATGACTATATAAAAAGTATTTTTTTAATAGTTTCGCTGGATCAAGTGCTTGTTTGATGCTTGGTGGAGGGACAGGATCGTCTTCTTCAACAACATACACAGCTTCAGTTCTTATCTATTTGGCAACTTAGAAAGTACTGCTCAATGATTTATAATGCCGCATTGTTGTCGTTAAATAGAGTGAGCGTGGCGCAATATAGAGTGTAATATTGTATAGAAAACAATGTAAACCAACCAAAGTCAAGCAATTTCGAAGTTTTAAGGAGTTTGCCTTAAATCGAGTGACGTTATAAACAGTTTACACTGTTTTAGAAAATACTACAAATGGCGCAGTGAACGCCATCTGTAGCACGATGCTACATTTTAGGATTACGTATGCTCCAACAATTATTTTATTAGTTTACACTGTATTTATTAACAGAAAAAGAAAAAGAACGATGAATTGTAATATCAATATACTTAAGAAGGGACAGAAAACTGAGCGAAAATGTTATTATTAATCATTTTAAACGGAGTCATTATATCCAAACTTTCCTATAGATAATTTAATATGAAAACCAAACTTAACACTGCAATTACTTCACATTAAGCGGTTGATCGATATAGGCGGAGTCATAATAAACGAATTCCACTGCATACAGTATTTTCATTATTCTTAAAGTGCTCTATCTGGTCACGCTGTATGCAAAACCAGACGCCTGTAGGTAACTCCTTCGTTCAACCGATTGTTTGCGTAACCGATTTAAAACATTATCCTTTGCTCTCCCTAACTGTTGACATTCGGACAGTTAGTGCCCATATATTTGGACAAGAACATAGACGGACAAATGTCTCAATTAGCATGTCAGACCTTGTCTCTACGACTACCACCCCACCTTCTATACCTTTACGTGGTGAAAAGAGCGACGCAGGAGCGAACAAACACAATCAATAAAAATAAAACAATAAAACCTGAAGACACCAGCATTCAATAAGATAAATTGTGGTAAAGTGGTTTAAATTGTTATTTTAAAACGACCTATGCATAATAAAAATGTTCTTTACTGTTTCAGTGCCCCCTTTTTTCTACTTCCTGTATAGTATGAGTTCAAACTGTCACTTTGTCCAGTGCACTGTGGTTGTCATTTGTTTTGGGGAACGTTCGTACACTCCTGGCTCAATAACCTTCTATCGGATAAGTGTAAAATTGACAAGGGGGATGAAGTGGCAAGCAGTTCAAGTAAAAGGGGTCGAAAATAACGCAAATGTACAACTGGATAAGGCTCGACCTCGAGGTAGCAATTACTAAAAGAGAGCTAATTTGGAAAGTATACAAAGCGTGACATGAAAAGTTGATGAATGGACGGCTCTGTAACGAATCACTACCTGCTATAGCACGTCCGGTCATTATGTTATTTTAATCTGTACATTTTTACCGAAACACGTTGTAAGGAGCACCTGACATATCATAATGTCAATATAGTAAATATACATCCCTTATTCATCATCATAAAGTCGTCAATCCTAAGACTGTTTGGATACACACCTCTACTCCTTCCTATCCTTAGCTAATCTTTGCATTTCCCTAAAACTAAAACATCCAGCATACTTAATTATTTGCGAACAGTAATCTAATTTAGGTCTACCTCCACCCCTCCTAACTCCCGTTTCTGCATCTAATATGTCTCTGACTAGACCTTCATGCCTGAGAAGGTGTCCTACCAACCTGTCTAGCCTATTTATTATAGACTTCCGTAGAGTCCTCTGTTCTATTCTTTCTAATATCTCTTCATTTCTAACCTTCTCTATCCACGGTATCCTCATCATTCGCCGATAACACTACGTCTACCCCTCCTAACTCCCGTTTCTGCATCTAATATGTCTCTGACTAGACCTTCATGCCTGAGAAGGTGTCCTACCAACCTGTCTCGCCTATTTATTATAGACTTCCGTAGAGTCCTCTGTTCTATTCTTTCTAATATCTCTTCATTTCTAACCTTCTCTATCCACGGTATCCTCATCATTCGCCGATAACACTACATTCCACACATACACCTTTAGCAATCATTTCTAAATTAATTATTCGCGAGCATAGAAGTGACTTCTTTTTATTAAAGGCGACTCGACCCTGCGCTATCCTCTGCTTTATATCCCTACTGCTCCTTCCGTCCTGACTTATTTGACTTTCTAAATACCTAAAATCAGCCACTTCTTCTAAACATTCGTCCCATATCTTTATATTCCTTCATCATTATCTTAAGATCGTCAGGTTGAACACCCACTTCCACTCCTTCCTATCCTGAGCTAGGTCTACCTCTACCCCTCCTAACTCCCATTTCTGCCTCTGATATGTCTCTGCCCAGACCTTCATGCCTGAGAAAATTTCCTACCAACCTATCCCGCCTATTTTTGATTGACATCCACAGAGTCCTCTATTCTCCTATTCTTTCTAATACCTCTTCATTTCTAACCTTCTATATCCACGGCATCCTCATCATTCGCCTGTAACACCACATTTCGAACGCTTCCAACCTTTTCTTTTTCGCCGCGCCCACCGTCCATGTTTCGCACCCGTACAGCACCGCTCTACAAACATACACCTTTAACAATCATTTCCGAATTTCTAAATTAATCTTTCGCGAGCATAGAAGTGACTTCTTTTCATTGAAGACGATCCGACCATGAGCTATCCTTTGCCTTATATCCCTACTACTCCTGACGTATTTGACTATCAGCCACTTCTTCTACCAATCCTTCGTCTCCTATCTTTACATCCCTTATTAAGTATTAACAAAAATGCAATTTCCACGCGACAGACAGCCGTGCCCAATGCTAACAGGTTAAGTATAAGGAGAGAATGGTGATCGGGTGGACCCGCCGGAGATGCCACCGATAAGGGTATAAATCTGCCGTCCCCGATGTCGTTGTTTCAGATGGGACAAGTGAAGCCGTGTCGCTGATTCCAAGCACCAGATAGCACCGCCACGCGGTAGCACCGTTCGCATACTTTATATTGTAATATAATCGCACAAGACGAAGAGAGGGTCGACCCTCTTTTTCTTCTTCTTTTGCTTCTACTGTTGCCGCCACCACCAGAATAAAGAAGCGCCGAAGTTCCGCGAGATCGTAAATTGTCCAGCAAGGAAGGTTAGGTAATGCACCATACACAAGTTCAAATGTAAAAGGAGTTTTAAAATATTCTTTGCGTCACTTGGTTTAACCAATCGTATTGAACATGCTTTGCTGCAGACCAATCACCGTCGACTATTGATACATCATGCAGCTTGCAGAAAACCGAACTCCACAACTGTAGTTATCGGATTGAGCAATGTTGTTTAGAGTTTTATTAGAGTATTATTGATTGACGTACTTTTGCCACAACATTTTCTGTCTAATACACAAACTGGGGAAAAACATGACATGCTAGTGGTTACATCAGACACTAAACAACCTGTCTAGAGATGATTTAAAGAAAACCATGGCATGTTAGTGGTTACATCAGACTCTAAACAACCTGTCTAGAGATTATTTAAAGAAAACAATGGCATGTTAGTGGTTACATCAGACTCTAAACAACCTGTCTAGAGATGATTTAAAAGTCGTGTAGCATCCTACTGTATATACTCATGTATATAGGTTTTATATCAAAAAAGTTGATACTGTAAAACCTATAAATTTTTAGGTACTACCTTATTGGTATCCTCAATTTCAATAGGTAATATTAGTATTATCCAGAGATGTAATTTATTTGAAATACTTGCATTTAAAATGCAAAGACAAATTAAAAAATACCTATTTTAACTTGCATTTAAATTCTTTTTTAAATGAATGATGATAATGAAAAATACATTTTTGCCTTTAAAAGTTTTGCTAGTATCGCCGATCAAACATTATATAAAATGACGAATGAAAGTTGCTCAAGTTGTCTTCTAATTCGTTAACAGAAGAGAGCCCTAAAAATTCTAAACTCTTTGGAATGAATAATCTAAAATATTGGATCGATATTGTTTTCCGTGTTCAATGCCATGGTCCATAGAATTTTGATGTTCCAAACTGATATCAGCACCTGCCAAATCACCACTCATCATACCTTTAGCAAGAAACTACGAAATTCTATGAATTACGACAAAACAGCCCCCAAAACAATATCGAATTGATATATGCCAGCTGTGTAAAACAATAAACTACAAAATATTGTGGTGTGCTAATAAATGCGTTTAATCCAAAATTCTTAGAAAACGATTCGAAAATCTTCACTTATTAGATGAACCCAAAGCTAAAGAAACTATGGATTCCATTTCTTTCTCTTATTACAATGTGTAAAAGATCGGAAACACAATGGTATTGTAAATATTTTGATATAAAATGATTGATGTTGATTTTACATCAATAAAATTATTTGCAGCCCTATTTTGGCTCTGATATTTCACGCTAAACAAACTATTTTGGCATCAGTGTCTTTTTTCCAATTAAAACGGGTGACAAGGGCAAATAAGGAAGCATATAGAACAATTATTTGTTGCTGAACTGAAGAAACTATAACATAAAGATAGAAAAACTGTACCCAAAACTTTTACATTTGAAATAACGAATCAAAAAGGTATTTGCATTTTGTATTCAAATACTTACTTTTAAAAAACCATTTTGCACATCTCTGGTGTTATCTGCAACGCTATTTATTCTGCTCAATACCGCGCAACTACCCTTATAATACGATTCTAATCAATGACCTTATCAATGAACTATGAATGAACCTTTAAATACTACAGAATTCCTACCTTGCTTTGAGTGGCGTAGTCTAGGGCTAGCATGCAGTCATTGTACCCGTTTTCTGTCTTGATGGTGGTGGCCATGGGTCCGCACAGCTGACCTAATTGACCACCTACAGAGTCGGCTCTGTACCAGGGATACATGTCTCGCACTCTAAAGCAAACAGAAAAGAAAAACATTATTTACTTTTTAATTGTAATCACAACTAAAACAATTCGTACACAAAACTTTCGATCAATTAAAAATTAATTAATTACTATAAGAGTCTCATTCAAAACTAATTTTACACAAAACATCTGTGAAGTTTCGGGCATATGAACAGAGCCGGGATGATCTTTTTCGATGTTTTTGACTTTTGTGCATGATATGATATATAGGGTGCAACTGAAATAAATGTCAAGTTTGCAGAAGATGATAGTGCACTATAAAAAATAAAAATTAACTAAATGTTTGTATGTCTGATTCACCGTTCTCGAAAAAAACGTAGTGAATTCAATTCCGGGCCTGGTAAAGAACTACGGTCCGCAACGCTGCACTCAATCGGCTGGTGATTACCAGCATCAGTGTAAGTTTTGGAAACAAGAAAAAGTTACAGGGGGGTAGGTTTGGGGAATGCGGTGGCTGCGGCAGTATTAGTGTATTGTTTTTGGCCAAAAATTCGCCCACATGCTACTATGTGTGAGTAGGGGCGTTATCATGGTGCAAAAGTCAATTTTTATTCTTTCACAAATCCGGGCGTTTCTGACGGATTGCTTCGCGCAAATTACCCATAACTTGCAGGTAATATTCCTTATTGACCGTTCTACCCTGTGGTAAGAATGCGTGACGCACCACGTCCCTGCAATCGAAGAAAACTGCAAGCAAAACCTTCACATTCGACCTAACTTGGAGCGCTTTTTTTGGTCTTGGCTCGTTCGACAGCTTCCATTGGGATGACTGAGCTTCGGTTTCCACCTCATAACCGTAAACCCATGATTCGTTACCAGTTATGACCCTCTGGAGCAAATTTGGATCGTCGCGGACAGAGTCCAGCAGCTCCTTAGCAAAATTAATGGGATGCTCTTTTTGGTCGAAATTGAGCAATTTTGGTAGGAATTTCGCGGCGACGCGTCTCATGTCCAAATCATTAGTAAAAATCAATCAATCAATTCGATATGTTTAGGTCATCAGCAACTTCTTTAACGGTGATTCGACGATGGGTCAGTACTATTTTAGACCCGACTTCTTTTTTCTTACATACACCA
The DNA here is from genome assembly GCF_000699045.2 of Agrilus planipennis. Classification (NCBI taxonomy): domain Eukaryota; kingdom Metazoa; phylum Arthropoda; class Insecta; order Coleoptera; family Buprestidae; genus Agrilus; species Agrilus planipennis. Next base: position 3,346,900 of record NW_020439302.1, read on the forward strand.
TAAAGGAAATCCCTGTTCAAAGTTTCAGCTTTCTAGGTCCATGAGTCGCAGAGCCAGAACTTATCTCTTTATAACTGTTAATACTTGAATTATCCTTTTCAATCCTTCATTCCCTTAAAATTTCCTGCCGGCCGCCGGTATAGCCATAATTGACGACTTTTAATTGGCTCCAGAGATACAAGCAGTCGGGGAATTCTTCAAAATTCCACACGCGTTTTGCCTATTGTCTTAACATAATGAAAACTATATAAATTATATGTCTAGTCTTGCTTCCCCTCGCGTATGGGACGTTTAAACGTATGGGTTATATATATATATATATATGTATCCGTATCTAATAACAAAAC
>NW_020439302.1:3348184-3374739 GCF_000699045.2 Agrilus planipennis
TACACCTTTAACAACCTTTTTCGAATTTCTAAATTAACCGTTCGCGAACATAGAAGTGACTTCTTTTTATTAAAGGCTACACGACCCTGCGCTATCCTCTGCTTTATATCCCTACTACTCCTTCTGTCCTGACTTATCTGACTTCCTAGATACCTAAAATCTGCCACTTCTTCTAATTTTTCGTCTCCTATCTTTATATTCGCTATTTCCCTACTTTTTCTTCCCTTGCATACCAGTATTATATACAATATTGTTTTGTCAATACCGCTTCCACTTTATTTAAAGCTATCCCTAACTCCTCCTCGCGAGGTGCTAATACTGCTATAGATGAAAACTATAATAACAATTAAGAAGTAATAATTGTTGGCCCAATAACTCGAAGAAAAAAGGAAAATTAAAAATACTTACAAAATTTTAAAAATGATCCCTAAAATAAACGAATAAACATTATAAAAGAATTAAATACGTTTTCACAAACGCCTGCATAGTTTAGAAGTTTAGCTATTACGTGTAATAGTTGTTCATACATACCTACATCGTTTAATTAATGTAAATAAATGTAAATCATTGTTTATTAAATTCAAGAAAACTGGATTAAAACTATAATAAGCAAGTTTAAGGTTAGTAGATGATAATAACAGATTGGGGTTCACTTTATTGTATTGAAATGAGCTTGTAGAAAATGCTTGTCCTTTTTCTGAAAGATATTTCTATTACCTACTGTATTTAAAGTAAAATAAACATATTGTAGTAAAAAATATACACAGCAGTTTTACTGAACGATCTATTTCTTTGACACACGATTAAAATTGTATTTTTCTGCGATTGTTTATTTTATTTTCTATTGTCTTAATATTTTTCCTTTCGTTGAACAAACGACAAAAATGCTTACGAAATAACTCGTCATCCACAAAGTTTTCACTTTTCATGTAATAGCATAACATCTGGAGCTTTATTTTCTTGATTTCTAATTCATCCTCCTAACTTGACCGCATATATATTTTTTTTTCATTGTTCAACCCCATAATTGTCTCATATATACATAATAATCTCTTTTGATATTGAACATCAACGATAAGAACGCGAAGTAATCAAGTTGCCTTAGTCGAAATACTGTAAACTGGATGCATGTAGGTAAATACTTAATAAGAACATTGAAGAACCGAAGTCTTAGCCGTCGGTCAGGGTACTACAAATCCGAAGGATAATCTACTCCAATTCATATTCAGGACAATAAAATTTGATTAAATTGTTTGCCAAAAGTGAAAATAATTTTTTTAGTTCTATATCGACAAGGTGCTTGAATAGACGTTCCTACAACATATTAATAAATACTTTTGAGAATATTTTAGTAATTATTATTTAATTTTAGATAAAATTGTAGGTACATATGTAATACCGAAGAATTTATGTTTATTTCAATTTTTTCGAACAAAATGCGCGAATTTTTTATTTTTTTAATCCTTTTTCTTTTTAGAAAATAGGGAACATATTAAGTACCTAGGTACATAAGTTTTTAATCTTTTAAAAATCGGCAATTAATATGACTACATACTGGAAGTATAGTATAATTTGTATCTACCTATATTCAATTCATTTTTAGATTACCCAGAATCACTCGTAAATAGTGTAATGAATGATTGAATATCATTTACTTAAAATACATATATTATTAAATGAATTTTAAAAAGTTTTCTTTTCTTTGCTTTTTTAAAACATCAATTTCTCAAAGATCGCTGCATTAATGTTGGGATTCCCAACGAGTACCTAGTGCTTCAAAAGTCTTTAAAAAGTTTTAGAGGAAATTTAAAAGACATTACATTGATGAAGCGAGAGCATTAAGAAAGTTCCTAGGTTCTAAGGTTTCTACCCCTGTCTCATCATATGATTCTGCTACCTTTACGGCATACATATCCAGGAAGGATATTGAACAACATGAAAAACTTACTATATTTCACTGTAGGCCCTTAACGAAGGTAGTTTAACAGTTCCAACTAAATATGATCACTTTGTAACATGTTTCATGAGATCCAATTAAAAAACACACTTTTGCTTTACGTTTCTCATCCAACTAACGTACGTTTACACTAAAGTCAACATGGTCATGAAAACAAATGAACTGCTAATAACTTTTTGTCGGTCCATTATTGAGAAAACACTAACTTGGTTATCTCGCGAACAAACAAAAAATCCCCCAGAGCCCGAAATTCTGTTTTAAGAGCAGTCTTATTACAAATCCATTTTACGTATTAACAATGCACACAAATTATTATTAACTATTATTATTATTCTTGTTACTAATCAATTAAGCGGCAGGTAGATACTGCTAGATCGCGCTTACTCGACGAAAACAAACAACAAACAATATCCACCTGCTAGAACACAAAAAGTGATCGTGGTGGGCGCAAAAAAGGGGCCACGAAACTTTGGGACGACCATATGCTTCCCCAACTCAAAAAAAAGTCGCATATATCTTTCGGCGCAAAAAGTTTGTACGCGCGATCCGCGTAAAAAACCCGGCGTTTTTGTTTCGCGCGCTTTTTTTTCAGCAGGAACCTGCACAACGTCCTGCTAACAACACTACACCCGATCTTATACTACATCTCGGTCACTCTTGCACGTTTCCACGAACGATCGGCCACGTCCGTGCCCGTTCGGTTACGTAACCACACCCCCTCGTTCGCGACAAAGCCAGCAGGAGAAGGCGAAGCGAGACCGAGGGGTGAATTGCGTGGGTGCGACGGAGACGCAATGACTCATAGCCGTGCGTGGTCCTTCGAGCCGGATCGCGAGATCGCAGAGCACGCTAGATCGATGGTCGTGGAAAAATAAATGCCTCCGCGATCGACAGCAAGCACAACAACGACAACGACTAATTTCGGTTTGCGTAATTAAATTACGCTTTTTGTCTATGGAGACATTAAATTGTCAGTGGAGCGCGTGTTGAGCCACCGTCAGGTTTTTGTGTGCAAAAAAACGTGACGGTTAAATCGCGATTTGTAAAGTGTAAATAATGCGATGTACTTTTAATTAGCTTCCCATTGTTTTTAACATTCGCCACGCTCATCAGGCAGGAACAAACCTTAAAAGCCACTTGTTATTCGTAGCCCTTTGTGGGGCCATTTACGAAGCCCTTCAAAATTTCAATAAGTACCAAACATGAGAACAGACCTGTCGTACTAAAACTTAAAAAATAATTTCTTCTACAACAACCCCATCAGGGGTAGGTGAAACCCGAAACTAATACTGAGGAAGTTCGAAACAGTTAGCTACTATCCTACCTATAACGATTTAATTTAATTTATTGTATTATATGTCAATAGAATTAAATAAATTAGAGTAGAACTGAGTAAAAATCATTTACTTTTAAAGAAGCATTGCTTTACAGTTTTACTGTCGTGTATAATCGAAGAAACCGACCATGATTCACAAGTAGGTACCATACAGCAATTTCAGATGATGCAAATGATGAAAAATCCTACATCATTTAATTTGGATGAAATTCACTTTTACTATAAAGAGAACCTATTATTGTATCTACCTACTACAATTACGTCAGATTAGCAGTAGGTACATTCTCCGATTTGTCCTTTTTTTGTATCTAATAATTTTTATAATTGATTTTATACCTGTTTGTTTGAAAAATGTTGCATAACAACGATTAAAATGCATAAAATTAACAGACTAGAGCTTTACGTGCTAGTCATGGTGGATTATTGCAGGAGTTATTGGTTTTGTACCTTCAACTTTTTTCATTTTCTTTTTTCACTAGACAATATATAGTTAGGTATCTACTTAAACCATAAAAATCTATCTATTTTATGGGCGATATAGTATCTCAAATTCATTTGTTTGATACATTCGAATACTTATTTTTAAAGATACAAGTATATAGCAGAAAGAAATGGCAGCAATGAGATTTTCATGACAAATCCTAAATAAATTCTCATAGTAATTATTAATTTACGTTTAAGTAGGTATATGCAATATAATTCTGCATTTTTTAAAATAATTACTTTGGGGGTTTGTATTTTTGTAAAATATACGTTTGATATTGAATATGGTTACCGTCGAAGGGTTAAAATTGTGTCAGTGAACCGCGTTTTTCGATCTTAGCAGGATAACGTAATAGAAGGTCCCGACCTGTCCTAATCGCGCAGTTCGAATGGCATCCAAGAGACACAAAAAGGCACTAGGCTAAAATATGTCCGTTTTTACGACCACGACGGTGGCGAAAGAGGGTGAGTTTTTCACTTGGACTTTTTCGTCGTACCACCACCACCACCGCACTTGCAGGCAAGAAACCAAAATAGAACGTTTTTGTTGGGCCGCCTGGCTCCTCTCTTTATCTTCTACTATTTCTTGTTCTTCTATCTATCTAATACCTACCGATGGTGGTGCTTTTGCGACCCCTTTTTGACCCCGTTCTGCCTCGCCAACCCCCCTCCGGTAACCCCCTCGTTCTCCCATTACGATCGCTTCTTGTAAACGAACTTGTCGTCATTCGGCGATGGTTTTATAGCCGCCACGGTGCGTGGCTTAGGTCAGGTTTCAGACAAGGGCGGAACACTTTTTACAACACGTTTCTTATAGGATACTTGTGGAAACCCCCGATGAATGCCATCGACCCCTCTACATATACCCACTTAACCATTTATGGATAGATATAAATCACCATAGAAGTGAGTAATCAATCATTTAGGTATTATCATTATTATTACTTTTTTAAAGGATAATTTTTACGGTCCGAACCAAAGGTGGACAAAAGCCCCACAACCGTAACTGATTTGCAACAATCCGACTCTTTAGCAACCAAAAGATGTCATTTTTTCAAAAAAAAAAAAAATGTTTGAAAGAATCCTTGTTCCTATTTTTATAGAAGAATTTCAACCCCCTATGACACGGAATTCAATTTTTTATCAGTACCAAACGTTAGGGTCAAGGTTCTGGTATAAATGCAAAACATTTGATCATCACAATTGATATAAAATGTGAACTACAACATAATACTTAATATAATAATCATTATTCCTTGTCAAATTAATCAATCAGTTCGAAATGTAAAGTTTTCAAGAATTTTGCTGGATTTTACGATTTGTTCTTTTAACAATGCAATTTTCTAGACATTATATATTATCTGCATTATATCTAAAGTAGTTAGTTCTAGTTAACAATGCAATATTGCTGAAACTGAAGTTAGTACTTACAAAAGACGCTGTAATAATAAAACGAATTTTCTTCACTTCGTTAGGTAGATACTGCTAATCCTACACTACTTAACTAGGCGCCCATATGCTACTAACTATAGCAGATGGTACAAAAACAGTACCGTTGATGGGACTAGTAGGTACCGACAAAATGGTTGATCTACAACCATAGCGGAAGCAAGCAGCGCCATCATCTTGTTAGGTACAACTACTGTAATAAATATTAGATACGCCATCTTAAAGGAGACCGCGAAAATTGAAGAAAATTGAGCAAGTGGGCATAAAATAAGACAATAAAATAGTTATAAAGGCTTTTACATAGGACATAGATACAATACAGGCCCGTACTTGGGCGAATTGTTTGAGCTGAGTTACGCAATTCTGAATTTCAATATGGCGCTTCGTGCGTGGCATTTTTTTCAACATGGCGGCCTAGCAGGTAAGGCAGACATCAGGCCCGCCGGCAGGCGCATATTTAAACGAGGTACCAACCATGAACGGTAAAATATTGCCAAATTAATATGCACCCTTCCTGCGACCATGTTCCTGATACCCCCTTGCAATAATAAATTCGCGAGTAAAACCGACATCACAGGCACTTAAGGTAAATATTTCGTCTTTCATTGTGTCAGGTTGGTAGGTGTAATATATTATTATTATTATATTGCATCGCGATCAAGTCGGCGGCGGCGGACTGGAGGCGGCACGTAGACTTTTTCGAGGTAGACGCTGAACGTGAACGACGACCAATGGCGTGACGCGACGCCAGGTTGCCTTGGTGCCATTGGTTACGCCAGGACGCCCGTTTCAGTAACAGTGACAGAACAGTAGCGGAGATTATTGGGATCGAAATATTCATCCAATATTTTACAGGATCAGGTAAAAACGAAGCGAAGTTTACTTAAATTTGAAAAACTTTACTAAAAATGACCTCAAAAAGTTATATATCTCAAAAATGGTCCTAACATAAACAATCCACTGTGTATCTATCTATTTGTGTGATGGCTAAATTTTGACTTTTCGGTGTTGCGCATTCCCACTAATTACTAATACTGGTGGGCAACCAGTCCTTCTGGAATATGCAGGTAGGTGTATGGGCGGAAGGTCTACTTGGTCCAACCGGGTGATTGGGACGAAAAGCCGAAGCATTTGCCACACAGAAAAACTTGGACCAGAACAGACCGCACCCGGAATCGAACCGCTTTCCTTTCTGATGGTAAACAACGGCCTAAACCTCTGGGCCACGCCGGTCTGTACTTAATTCTGCTTAATTCGTCACATAAATAACACCTTAGGAGGTTTGAAACCTCAGATGGGTACATTAGTTACCTTCGAAATAATATAGGTTCATTCAGCCTTTGAAAAATAACCTGACATCCTATGACATTGTTAGTTGCCTAATAGTGGATTAATATGCAATATTAATTTGAAATCATTTTTTCGATTTTTTATTTACCCACTACAAACTACCTCAAATTAATAAGGGAAAAATTGTTGCTGTTGCCACACCCCCGCCGGGAATCGAACCCGGGACTTTTGGCTTTACGCACCAATGTTCCGACCACTAAACTACGAGAGGTGAGATCAGAACATCGGTGCGTAATGCCAAAGGTCCCGGGTTCGATTCCCGGCGGGGGTTTGACAACAGCAACAATTTTTCCCTCATTAATTTGAGGTAGTTTGTAGTGGGTAAATAAAAAATCGAAAAAATGATTTCAAATTAATATTATCTATTGACATTTTCGATAAGTCTTTAACTTACGATCCACGCTGATTACAATTTTTTTGTGGGAAGAATTCAGTAAATAAATAATAAATTCTGTAAGACGTTGACCTATCTGTACCTACCTACGCAATGGGCTAAGGTAAATTAATTTCTATCAGGAAATTGTTTAACTATCACCTAAATTAAGCTGCACTTTCTTGTGTTTGTAGTAGGTATAACACCCACTTCACGCTTCACCTGTACCATAACCATCCCATTTAACGGAAGGTATTGTGAGTTAAATGAAGTGTGAGTAGGTATCTCTCTTTACTGGTACACTCACTCTATTACCAACCGATAATAATATAATTACATGACGATGTAATAAAACAGGAGAATCACATCATGGCGTTTTTAGACAAAATAATAAGTTAGATGAAAAAGGAAAGGAAAAAAGTCGAAGAAAACGAGACACAATATGCAAAGTAGACTCAAGTAACTAGATGTTCTTATTATGTCAGATTGAGGAAGTGAAAGCCCCGATGACGGAGCACTCAAAGAAACGACAAAAAATCGAGACTCAAAAAAACTCTGTAATTATCTGCTACATCACGACAAATAGGTTGATAAACAACAACTGCATAATCTAGGCATTTCTGGCTGCGTCATTTAATTATTTATTACCAAAATAGTAGCTAAACGATGGGACCTATTTTCGATTGTTACCTGAATATTGTTCTCTGTATGGACAAATATGAGCGAACAATAAACACCCTGTACATAAAAATACTAATTTCCTTGCCTTTTATTAGATGACGTACGACGGTGGCTGTAACTGATCGCCTACTACGATACCTATATACAATTTTAACGAAAACGAACGCGTCTCTTTTTTTTTTTTCAAAATGGCCGCCTCGATCTTTTTTTGAAAAGTAGTTAACTGCGATCCAACGAAGGCAACCTCCCTTTATTGGTTGCACGGTAAATGTATGTGGCGCGATTCTTCTTTTTTTTCTCCGACATTCTCGTCATTGCCATCTTCGCGAATACATCCACAGTGTCAGCAATACCAACTTGAATTCCTTTATTTGCTTCAGCGTATAGATGGACATGAATTCCCTTTGAAATAAATGCTCACAAGTTATAATGCTGATAATAATTATTATAATAAGGAATATTGAAAGATTAGAGGAAGTGGCCGATTTTAGGTATCTAGGAAGTCAGATAAGTCAGGATGGAAGGAGTACTAGGGATATAAAGCAGAGGATAGCGCAGGGTCGAATCGCCTTCAATAAAAAGAAGTCACTTCTATGCTCGAACGATTAATTTAGAGATTCAACAACAAGATTGTTAAAGGTGTATGTTTGGAGCGCGATGCTGTACGGGTGCGAAACACGGACGGTGTTACAGGCGAATGATGAGGATAATGTGGATAGAGAAGGCTAGAAATGAAAAGGTATTATAAAGAATAGGAAGTGGAAGTCAATGGGAAATAGGTGAGATAGGTAAGTAGGACACCTTCTCAGGCATGAAGGTCTAATCAGAAACATATTGGAAGTACAAACAGGTGTTAGGAGGGGTAGACCTAGATTAGATTACTGTTCGCAAAATGGGGGTTGTTTTAGTGTTAGGGAAATGCGAAAATTAGCTCAGGATAGCAAAGTGTGCAGGTGCGTGTCCAACCAGTCTTAGGACAGACGACCTTATGATGATGAAGGAATAGTATGGATATTGGCCTAACCTCAGAAGTTTTCTGAAGTTTTTATATCTTCATCAGATACGTTGGTACCTGTGTTTTTTTGACAAATTTCTATTCAATAACTTGTATATTTAACCGCGTGCTGTTACAGATCATTTGGTCCACTTCTAATGTTTCACAGTTAATACGTTCGGATTTTTTACGATTTTTTTCCCTTGACGGCGAGCAAAGAATGTGTACCAAGTGTACAGCGATGCGTAACAGGTCCAGGAAGAAATTTGACGTTCTTTGATATACAGTATTTCGTAGATCACGATTTTTTCACACCGAATTAATACTTTGCCGCCTTTGACGCGGCGGTCGATGCGGCAAAATTCGGTCGCGACTAGTCCAATAAATGAAATTATCAAAACTGATGCACAACAAAAAAGAAACATATATGTACATCGAAAGTATAGAGATGAAATTGTAAAAACCGAGAAATATGATAAACTAACGCAGCCAAAATCCAATATAATAATTAATTAATTAAGCAGGAGGGCTTGTATAGTGCATTACTTGTGGTACAACTTTTCTTTTGGTAGTGTAACATTTAATTGTACATTGTCTAATGCCTTGGTCTCATAATGCGACTGACAAGGTTCATAATAATTGATCTTTAGTGTAAACTCTAATGTGGTTTAATACAGGGGGTAATTAATGCAAACATGCATTAGAAAAACTTCCTGACTTGAGTCAACATATGCTCCGCTATTATTAAGAATGCACCATCGTTGTTAGAGTTCATATTTACTTTGATTTCTATCAAATGCATGCTTCTAGATTAAGTGAAACTTCAGTTAGAAGGGTTTTTACCAATTCCTTATTGGTGACTACTTGGTTCCTCCAGTATATGTGAAGATATGATTTGAATAAGTTTTTGGGATTCCAATAACTTTGAATTGTAGACTATTGATTTTGCTTTAAAGCGATTTCTTATAGGAGATTATACATGGTAACTGGCCAAATCAGTCAAAACGTTAAAGTGTCTTGTGATGTCATTCTCATATGGCTGTATAGTACCTACATTAGATATAACTGAGGATCGATTTCTTAGCATAATCAGTAGATCCAGAAGATTTACGTTCTTCTTAAGAAGGACAATTCCCATTCTGCATCGGCCAAAATGTGATGTTTACAGGAGATAGGTAATACTAAAAAAAGGATTCTAGAAGTTTCTATCACATCTGTTGTGTTCCAGAAAGAATAAAACTTTGGCAACAAAAAATTAAGTACTAGACCATTACCATCGCAGGTCCTGGTTCTCAGGACGCTTTTATGCATATTATACTTGTAGCAAACTTCTTTAATCAGTCAGTTAATTAGTCTCAGTCCAATTGCCATGGAAAGGGATTCTTGCTATAGTTCCAGACAAAATGTTAGAAATGGTAGAACGATATCAAAATTGGCAAAGTTTGCAATAATGGGAACGGACGTATCTTCTGTCTTGTTACCATTTGAGACTATAGTCCTCTGCTGCGTTATGAACACGTCCTTGTTAAGTTAGGAAATGCTTTATGAGTAGTACAGACGAAGTGGAAAGAGATAACCGAATAATAGTAAGCGGTGCAGCAGTTAGAGGTTGCTTAGGTACGCAAAAGATCAGGGTCGACTTTATAACTACCTCGTTGGAGTTATATCTTTAAATAAACGTCTTTGGTTTCCTAAATTCCTAAGAATGCTGAACATCCTTTAAAGTCCGAAAATTCTGCTTGTATGCATCTCTTTCTGTTACACATCAATTGGTGTAATATTATACCTGTTTCTTTATAAGTGTCCGCTGCAATTCCTACCTGGCATCTCTTTTCTATGTTTACGATATTCCCTACACCGTCTGTGGTGAGTTAAAGTAGTCGTTCTGTCAGTAACCGCTCTAGACTATCTTCTTTGTTGTTAGTGTCCGCTGCAATTCCTACCTGGCATCACTTTTCTGTGTTTCCGATATTCCATACACCGTCTGTCGTGAGTTAAAGTAGTCGTTCTGTCAGTAACCGCTCTAGACTATTTTCCTTATTGTTAGTGTCCGCTGCAATTCCTACCTGGCATCTCTTTTCTGTGTTTCCAATATTCCCTACAACAAGTGAGCGTTCTGTCAGCAAACCCTCTCTAGTCTAGTTAGTAAGTTGAAAGAAGAAAGTAAAAGCGTCAGTTTTAGTGCGGATTATGCCAATTTTGAACTATAATCGTGGAACCACCCATGAAAAAGCCCCCCAATATCGCAATCTTCAAGTAGTTTCCTAATGATGGTGTAAGTCCAAATCATTTCTCTCAATTAGATATACTACAAATAGAATAAGTAATTGTGACTTCGTTGGTGGATGGACTACAATGGATTCCCATGTTTGCAAGTATAAATTCGAGGATAGGTATCGAGTGAAAAATTCGCGATTGATGACAGTCGAAAGACACTACGGGCTGGCAGCTGCTAATTAAGTTAATAAACCCATTACACCCGTTCGCGTTCCAGTCCGCACGGGTAATTATATAGAAATGTAGGTGGTCTCACTTCGGTCAATTTATTACATCTGGTTCAAGTCTCGTTTATAATAATGCGAATCCAATGTAAATGGATCATTGATGACGACGATGATTAAGAACAAAAAGGATGAAAAACAGGAAGAACCTGAAGAAGAAGCTAATGGCGTTCATGAGCTTCGTCATTTTAGCCTACCCGTCTGTGACAACGCGCCTTAAAAAGAACGACGCATTAGTTGCATTGAATACAAAACAAACATCGGATACAGTTCGTACAACAACATGTGGTCTTCTGTCCATGTATCTTTAAATCTAACTTTATCCTAGAGGAGAGTCGGTGATTTTATTGTAGTCTTGAAACTCCCACCTTCACGTCTACCACACATTCAGCTAACAAAAAAGCATTACCAGTATGAGTTCTAAATCGTTTTTGCATTTTGCCGAATTTTCGCCGACTTCCTTTATATTATTAGGGGAAGATCAATTTTAGTTTAGAAGAAATAAAGGAACGAGGAAGGTCCTTCTAGGTTTACGGATAACGATAGAGAAAACGATAGAAACATGAAAGAGTGCGTACATAGGATTTGTAGATTTAGAAAAAGCTTTTGACAATGTTAAATGGGACAAGATGTTAAATATACTTAAAAATGTAGGGATGAGTTCCAAAGAAGAGTGATACTTTGAGTTTGTATAAAGAGGAATAGGCAGCTATTACAGTAGAGAAGTAAATATTAGGAAGGGAGTCAGACAGGGATGCACACTGTCACCGCTACTCTTTAATCTATACATCGAAGACGCGATCAACATCATTAAAGACAGTACAACTGTAGGGATGGATATACAGAGGCAAAAGATTAATATGTTTAGAGTTGCAGATGATATAGCAGTACTAGTATTTAGCAAAGAGGAGTTACAGATAGCTTTAAATAAAATGGATGCGGTACTGAAAAAGCAGTACTGTAAAACAAAAATACTGGTGTGTAGGGGAAGTAGGGAAAGAGCGAATATAAAGATAGGGGACGAAAAATTAGAAGAAGTGGACGATTTTAGGTATCTAGGAAGCCAGATAAGTCAGGACGGGAGGAGAAGTAGGGATATAAAACAGAGTATAGCGCAGAGTCGAGTTGCCTTCAATAAAAAGAAACCACTTTTATGCTCGCGAACGGTTAATTTAGAAATTCGAAAAAGGTTGTTAAAGGTGTGTTTAGAAGCGTTCCAAATGAGACGACATGACACAGGTGAATGATGAGGATACCGTGGATAGAGAAGGTTAGAAATGAAGAGGTATTAGAAAGAGTAGAAGAACAGAGGACTCTATGGAAGTCAATAAAAAAACGGGCGAGATAGGTTAATAGGACACCTTCTCAGGCATCTAGGTCTTGTCAAAGAAATATTAGATTTAGAAACCTGAATTAGGAGGGGTAAAGGGAGACCTAGATTAGATTACTGTTCGCAAATAGTTAAGGATGTGGGATGTTCCAGTTTTAGGGAAATGCGAAGATTAGCTCAGGATAGGAAAGAGTGGAGGTGCGCGTCCAACCAGTCTTAAAACTGACGACCCTATGATGATGATGTTGATGATGATGATATTTTCAAGGCATTTCGTTTAAACTGGACGCTCGTCAGTTATAAAATTATTTAAGTAAGCATTCATTTGAATATAAAGATACGTGACGAAAAATTAGAAGAAGTGGCTGATGTTAGGTATCTAGGAAGTCAGATAAGTCAGCGCGGAAGGAGTAGTAGGGATACCAATAGGGATAAAGGTCTAGTCAAAGACATATTAGAGACAGAAACGGGAGTTAGAAGGGGTAGAGGTAGACCTAGATTAGATTACTGTTCGCAGATAGTTAAGGATATGGGTTGTTTTAGTTTTAGGGAAATGCGAAGATTAGCTCAGGATAGGAAAGAGTGCTGGAGGTGCGCGTCCAACCAGTCTTAAAACTGACGACCTTATGATGATGATGTTTTACATATTTTAATCTTGTTCCACTCAATCCTCTACGTGATCCACGTTGGATAGTTTCAAGAAATCAGTGACTAATAGATCAAGGTTGTTCATTAGGTTGATTTACGTATCCCCTGGCCACAGAGAACAGGAGGGCTGAAATTAGCCACCGCCAGTCCTTCAAAATAGATAGAAAAATGTAGATTATAACTACTCCAAAATCAAGAATCAGTTCACATAGACAAGAGACACTGCAGAAACAATGAATAAAAGACGAACACCCTGTATAAACGCCTTTATATGTTTGACAATCGGTAATAAACATCGGAGATTCTGCTAATTGAATAAATATTTAGTGTGGAGACGTGAAACCAACTGAATCGCCTCGACTTCTCGATTAATAATCAATCAGAAGTGCCTGAGAGGAATTTTTAAGAACCGAATTATGCACATGAACGGAAAAGGGCCGACGAAATGGCCCATTCCACAACCGCACAACATCCTCTTCGACGATCTCTTCGAAATTTATTTCGTCGGTCTTTAAACCGAATTAAATATGTCGGCATAAATAAATAAACGAAACAGCAACGACAATGATGAAAACAAAACAAAACAAATGTACCCAACTGAAAACAAAAAAGATATTGGACTATAACAGTTGGGGCACCCTGAAACGCATGAGGGATTGTGTATCAGTAGTTATCATTAAAATAAAAATCTTACAAAACCACAAACTAAAAAGAACGGACGAGGCTCTCTCTTTCTCTCTTAGTCTGGGACACATCCCTGACTTGACGATGACGACTAAGGATAGGAGGAGGGGGGGCCAGCCCCAGGCTTTTCCGGTCCTAAAGAACCTTTAATTTTTTGGGAAGTCCTTTTTAATGAAGTCCCAAGTAGGTCAAAATACTTCCATTCTATTTTTTGTAAGAAACTCAGAAAATTTGACACAATTATTCGCGTTCTTTGGTGTGGACTACAATCAATTTTCCCTTTCTGTTGCGCACGACGTCGCTGGTTCCTGTATAGGCGCAAAATTAATCGAAATTCTTAGAGTTCACTCGTCTATGTAAAACAAGTTCGCAATTAATTGATTCTCAATGCTCTACACGAACGTTGGAGATGCTTCACTGGTCGATTTCATACCTCAAGAGTGTTTGTCGCGCATTGATGCTGTTACTGTACTCTATCTAAACTTATGGTGCGGACGTCTCATTTTTTTTTCTATTTTAATCTAAGTCTGACTTCGATCGAAATAACCGAAGTGGACAGACAATTTGGTACCTAATATAACATTACTGTATTAAGTAGATAATAATTAGTGGCAGCAAAAATCGTAAATGCTATCCGAAAGGACTAAATACAGGGACAAACATCATGAGTAAAAAAGAAAAGACAATAGAAGTCGTACTTATTAATTTCAGTATTGACAGCTGTCAAACACAAGCCGTAAACATAACCTTAAAACGAGCAGATCAAATCGGATGCGCAATATTTTACTGCGCAGGGACTTACCTACTTGACTGTCTAATTTAGTCTTCCTGATGCTTTGGCGCCGTCAATCTAAGCACTCCAAGATCTTCACTGTAAAGGTGCTTTATAGTATAACAGAAGATAATAATATTATCTCTTTTATTTTCTTTATAACAATAATTTACAATATAAAATAATCGAAACTTTGTTGCAGCAAATAAAGTTGATTGTCGACCTCGACTATTGTAATATTGTTTGGAGATGTGTTTTTGTCGTAAAATCATGGCGATACGCCGATTATTGTTTAAGTTTAAATTTGGGATACTTTTTTCAAAAAAAGGCGACTAGTTTCATTTTATGGTCGAATCACTCATGCGCTTCGACTTCTACTTATAAAAATATCTGGCAGAAGCGTGTCGTCCCCGTTGTTCAAAATTGTTCACGACAATGAACATATAATCTATTTATTATTTCTTTTTGGTGAAATGAAAACAAATCGTAAGTTTGAAACCGTTATTTGGTTCGATAGGTAGAACAATTTCATCTTTTGCGGCTCACGCAAAATAATGAACAATTTCTAAACCTTATTGCATTAAGTACACGTTAAAAAGAAAAACTTGCAAAACATAACAACGAATTTGTCAACGAAAGAAGTTGCAAAAGTTTTATTCAATTAATTTATTCTTGTTGAATGTTTTGCGCTTGTACATAACCTTCGGACTGGTATTTAATTTAATGGACGCTTTTAACAACAAATTTTTAATAGATAGGCAATAGTCAACTTGTCCCAAATAGAACTTTAAATTAAATAAAAAAGAAACTGTTAACGAATTGCAACATTTGTTCCAGTTTCCACGTTATGTTTAATTCGGAAAAATGTGCCGTAAAAATTTATTTCTATAGATCGTGCAATATCACGCGGTACGACTGTTTAATACACTATTAAATTTGACCATAACCTACGAAAACCCCTATAAAGCACGAAAAAAAAAAATAGTGTATCAACCGGGAAAAGAACTCAAGTCGCTCGCATGACAGGCAAGCGTTGTAACCACTGAACCATTTTCAAACTTATCTGCATACTATTTTACGCCTTAACTGCTCAACCGATGACCATGAAATTTTGTACACAGATTATTAGGGGTATATTTTATCCAGAAAAAATATTATTTTCTAGGGATAGAAAAAATTAAGTTTTATGTGATCGTCGGTGATTTTTGACACGTATTTAGGACATCAACACGAGCGTAGACGAGGGTAAAAGCTACTATAAGTATAATATTTTAGCCCTCTCGACTGCTTATTATACATTTCATTAAAAAATAAACTGATTGTGAGTTAACATTAGCTTCTAGCCACATAATACTGAATTAACTATACCATACGTTTACAATAGTTTGTAATAAGTTTCATAACTTCGAGGTTACATTTAAATTGTTCATTGATTAAAATTCACTGCAATCAGCATTGCTATAATATACGTGTGAGTCCTAAAATAACGAAAGAATATTTCTAAGGCAGCGTTTTTGTAAAGTTGGATTGATTACGAAGTAAAATAAAGTAGGTATTTCTTAAGTACCTGGTCTTGTTATACACACAGTTATAAATGTATTGTGTTCTGCTAATTCATTTTGTTGCACATCAATAAAAATATCGTGGAAAGGTATGTTTAGGGTAAAAAAAAAAAAGAAGTATGAATATATCACACAAGTTTGTTTGAACTAAGGAAAGGTTATTTGTCAGAAACAATTGAGAAATTTATATCTATTCCTGACAATGGTGTTTTTTTTTAAAATTAATAATAAACAGTTGTGCAATTAATTTTATAAAGTGATAGTATCCAATTAGAAATATAAGTGACGAAAAAATTCGACAAGAGGCCTTGGTAATGGTCAAGAAATAGTCGAATTTTTGTGGTTTCTGAATAATCCGACTAATCAAATCAAACAAAACCGCGAAAATATTTCTAGCTTTGCAGCAACGCTGTTGTATACGTCGCGTCGTACTTTCACTAGTTATTTTAAATATTACGTTCGAACAGTTTTAATAAGAAAACGTTCACCGCAAACTAAAATAAAACTGTTGTTTACTTCTTCATTGTTCATGACCGAGCACATTCCAAGTAAAGACTTGAGCGTACTTTTTTATTGCAAATTAAGGAACCAAAACATCAAGAAAGGACCGACGAAAATCGACTAATAATAGAGAACGTAATCTATGTAACANTAATAATAAACAGTTGTGCAATTAATTTTATAAAGTGATAGTATCCAATTAGAAATATAAGTGACGAAAAAATTCGACAAGAGGCCTTGGTAATGGTCAAGAAATAGTCGAATTTTTGTGGTTTCTGAATAATCCGACTAATCAAATCAAACAAAACCGCGAAAATATTTCTAGCTTTGCAGCAACGCTGTTGTATACGTCGCGTCGTACTTTCACTAGTTATTTTAAATATTACGTTCGAACAGTTTTAATAAGAAAACGTTCACCGCAAACTAAAATAAAACTGTTGTTTACTTCTTCATTGTTCATGACCGAGCACATTCCAAGTAAAGACTTGAGCGTACTTTTTTATTGCAAATTAAGGAACCAAAACATCAAGAAAGGACCGACGAAAATCGACTAATAATAGAGAACGTAATCGATGTAACAGATACTACTACTATATATATTTAGAATCATCCCTATATACTGGTAATGGGACTATAGTCCTAGAGTTAGATGGCATTACCCTTTTAATATCCTCTCAGATCACTTTCATATTAGTAGAATACCGCTATTAGTAATCTAGTTTTCAAAGTGATCGATCACTGTCTGTGTAAGTACAGTAATATCAGGTCCTTATTTTGTACCTTAAGGTACAACACGACTAGTACTCTACATATTTATATTCAGTGATTGAGATTCCGTGTTCGTTCTCCAATTTTTTTTTCGGCCGCCGCTGAATTCGATCCCTTATGCATTCATTCTGGTTTAGAAATGCATCACACCAATACGAACTAGGCTACGATACCCTTCCTTTTAAGTTAACCTATTTATGATATAAAGCTTCTTAATCACTGTGTTGTTCTTCCCTTCGGAATGATGGGGTTAGCCTATTTAACTGTTGTTTACTTCTTCATTGTTCATGACCGAGCACATTCCAAGTAAAGACTTGAGCGTACTTTTTTATTGCAAATTAAGGAACCAAAACATCAAGAAAGGACCGACGAAAATCGACTAATAATAGAGAACGTAATCGATGTAACAGATACTACTACTATATATATTTAGAATCATCCCTATATACTGGTAATGGGACTATAGTCCTAGAGTTAGATGGCATTACCCTTTTAATATCCTCTCAGATCACTTTCATATTAGTAGAATACCGCTATTAGTAATCTAGTTTTCAAAGTGATCGATCACTGTCTGTGTAAGTACAGTAATATCAGGTCCTTATTTTGTACCTTAAGGTACAACACGACTAGTACTCTACATATTTATATTCAGTGATTGAGATTCCGTGTTCGTTCTCCAATTTTTTTTTCGGCCGCCGCTGAATTCGATCCCTTATGCATTCATTCTGGTTTAGAAATGCATCACACCAATACGAACTAGGCTACGATACCCTTCCTTCTAAACTAACCTTTTTATGATATAAAGCTTACGTTTAATCACTGTGTTGTTCTTCCTTTCGGAATTATGGGGTCATCCTATTTACTAAATACCTTTTTTCTTGTAAATTAGCTGTAAGTGCTAATTAATAGATATATACATGAAATAAAAATTTGAATAGTATATTTCTTCATGGTTGAACATTGCGGTAGAAATTTTCTCCCTGAACTCGTCTCGTACCCCTAAAGCTATCTCGGTTATAATAAGCAAACTAAACAAGGAATAACTCACGTCAAAGTGGTGAGTGACTCTCCTCCAAGAAGTTGTTCATTATTACGGTTAAGAACATACAAGAACAAAGTTTAAAATCACCATTTATCAAAGTTTGCGGTCTGGCGAGGACGCGTTGTTGTGTAGCTAGAAGGTACTCCTGATAGGGGAAGCAAGGGAGACGGTGGCGGTTTTACAAAGTAGAAGTAGTTGACGGCGCTGTGATGTCCGACTTGAAATCTAGTGGTATATGTATAGGTAGTATGTAGTTGTTGTTGTTTGTGTTGGGGGTTGTAATGCTCTTAGCTTAGTTGAGGGTTAATAATATGGTCCACAACTCGTTAACGGGCTCGAACGGTTAATAATTCAAAAGGCACGAGAGTAGTTTGTGGTTGGCTAGCTGCTTAGCACACTAGATTTGCAGAGACGAAAGATGCTTATTATTAGAAATGTCTTGTTTTGAAGGTGATTATGTCCCGGAACTAGGGATTAAGGAATTAAGGCAGAATTTATAATCAGATCACACGGCGAAAGCCTGTGTATGCGATAAAATACAATACTTATTACAGAGAACTTTATTTATTATAATAACAACCCTATGAATAAGGAATAAAATTAAGATGAGCTTCGGTATATATAGCAAAGGCATATCAGGAAATTGGACGGAATTGCGTGAAGAAGGAGAAAGGTCCATAAAAGTCTAATTTTCTGGAATTAACTAATTAATTAGTTATAATTGAACCGCTTTTGCAACGAGTCGGCAACGAAAGCATCAAAAACACTTAATGTCACTTTTCGTTTTGAAAAGAGTCTGAGATCTGCTTTTATACATATCGACATTGTTTTTGTGGCGGTATCCTTCTTATTTGGTAGTTGATAAATGTAATACTGTCACATGTACCAACAACTCCAAGTTGCCGCTCTTAATATTCTCTGCTTCTGCAGATAGATGTGAATAGATATATATGTGGTTCGATCTTCTTTTTCTTGCAATATACGTTTACTTTTGCTATTTTATCGAGGCGACTTTATATGTACCGCTGGTCACAAACGAGAACAGAACCAAATAAATACTTGCTCGTCATCTTGCGTCGACGATTTTGATGGCTAAATGAACCAATTTCTACTCGTGGGCAATAAGTTTAATTTATCATAACCTGTCTTAAGTGTTAGATTACTTGTACAGTTAATAATAAAAAAGGAAATACTTTCCCGATTTGTTCTCTTATGTGTTCATTTAGGCCTCTATTGGTACCAACTATCAATATTCTAAGCCAATAAGAAACACCGCCTTATTTTACGTTTTGACGAGTTAGTGACTCAAAGTCGAAGACTCAGTTCTTGAATGGAATTATCTTCTTATCTTTTCAAATCAGAAGATTCAGTAATTACCAAGATTTAGTAGAGGGTTGTAGACCTAACCTGACTTCTTTTAGGATTTCGATGGCTAAATGTTGTTACAGGAGGAGAATGATGAGGATATCGTGGATAGAGAAGGTTATAAATGAAGACGTATTAGAAAGAATAGAAGACCAGAGGACAAATCAATGCGAAATATGCGAGATAGATTGGTAGGATACCTTCTCTGGTATTAAGGGTTAGTCAGAGACATGTTAGAGGTAAAAGCTGGAGTCTATATTAAATTACTGTTCGCAAATAGTTAAGGATGCAGGATGCTCTAGTTTTACGGAAATACGAAGATTAGCTCAGGATATGAAAAAGTGTAGATTCGTGTCCAACCAGTCTTAGGACTGCCGACCTTATGATGATGATGATGATGGGAAGAGAGGATTAGTTAATGTTAAAAATTGAAAAGCACTTTAAGGATGGTAGAAAGAATTATGTAGTACGGTCCCTATATCAATTGTGATTTTTTTTTTATTTTGGGGAAAGCGTATGGATATTTTTGTTTTGCGTTTGATTTTGATAACTGTAGTGACTTGGTGTATGTGTGGAGATTGGCGAAAAGGTTCGAGTCCATCGTTCTGAAGTAGACGGCACACATCATGCATAATGCGCATATTTCGGACATGAACGGTCCCGGTGGTGTTACAAAAACGGTCCTTTCGTCCTAGCCGCCACCTTTGTTCCGATGCCGGCCCCGTCGCAATCCGTCTGCCCAACTAATACCCTGATTGTTTAGAATTTTGATCGATCCTCGCTATTAGTGTGTCTCGTTTTGTTTTGATTTCAGAGTCGACAACAACTGCCCGCTCTTCGCCGAATAAAATCTGTTTCGATTCGACCACAAAAATCGGAAACTGACATTTCCTAATTACTATTTGACCAGAAATGTTTTTTTAATTTTCCAAAAATTACCAAATATACCAAAACACAATCCATTAGAAAAATCTTTCCCACAATATGATTTAAATATCACAAAGTCACTATCGCAACCTAAATATGTATGACCATATGTAGTCCTTTATTCCTTGAAGCAAAATATGAGCAAACTGATAAGTCGCTATAAAGACAAATATTTATTTTTTCCTGGAAACAACAGCCACCACTACAGGGAACCGGATCTTTTTCTATAGTCTTTAGCTAGAGCTATTAACGATTTCCCAAAATCTTTTTTCGGCGAAGCACCTTTCAAATTCCGTTTTCGGATGGCACATTCCTCCATTTCAGACGCAAGAATGTCAGAAATTTTCATTCATTCGAACTCGAATACAATAGCAAGTCGCCGATCCGACCTTAGATGATGCAGTAGGTCAGTTGGGTATTTATAATAGCATATACGATACGGAATGTGCACAGAGTAACAATATTATTTTTAGTAGCACACTATCAAGCATGATATTATAATATTCACCATTAAATTCCTTAAGAAATTTTAAGAAGTTTTCTCCTTTTCACTTTTCTGATACGACGTCTAGTTAAAGAGTTATTGGACAATTACGAATTAACCAATCGGGGCGCGCTGCGTGTGCTGCAAGCAGCAGCAAGCTCCGCCTTTGTTCAAGCGCTTCCGGTGCTTGCCTGTACTGCTACTTGCAGCACAAATAGTGTTCAATCTTTAACTGTTCATAACTCTGTAACGAAGCACCGTATCAAAAAAATGAAAAGAAAAAAAGTCCTTAGAATCACACGGACAATCTACTGGTATAAATTTCATTTTATTAAATTAGCATCGATCAAACATTTGAACACAAGCAATTACATAAAATGTCAACAGTGTAGTTTAAAACGGATATGCGTTGGTTTGTTCGTACGTAGCCGACTAGATTGAGGTCGAAGTGTACTGACGGCGCGTCTTTCTTAATGAGTTTCATTCTCTTATTTAGCATGTCGTACGAATTGGCTCTGTAACGGAGGCAGCTACTTGTGTTAGGCAGCACGCGAAAAGGCTCAGATAGATATCAAACGGTGGCGGCCCTTGGGGCCGTGTTCGGCCGGTCACAAAAACCTTAATGGCTAATTTTAACGATGCCACTTTAACAACAGCTATTAAAACTCCCCATCGAACTGCGGCATTATTAGCGAACACGTACGAGTATACTAGTGGCGGCTACTTTTCTGCATACGATTATTACGAGACACTAAATCACCCAAGACGCGTACAGCTCAATTTTTGTTTCGCTTTTTTTTTGTTTTTTCCATTTCTCTACTCTCCCTGTCGTTCCAAGTGTGTAGTAGATCGTCTTGTTTCTTTTTCTTCTTTTGGCGGCGTTTTGCGGCCTATCATAAATAATTCTCGGCAACCGCTATGCATACAAGCAATAATAACTGTGTTGTGTGGTAGTGTAGTTGTACACTTTAAATATTGACGCTCTAATCCGTTTTAGGGGCGATAAATTGTAATTATCCTTGTAGAAGTGTGTAAAAGTGCCGCGCGGATACTTTTCGGGACAGACCAGTTCGCTTTTATGGCACTTTTTATAAAATTCGAACTCACCAATCTACGTATAACGTGTTTTTGTACAATTTCAATCTATCAATAAAATGGAACCGCACTTATAAATCTTTACGTCAATTACCCCTAACGACCACCATACAAAGTGTTAATCCATATTATTTTACATACAAACTATGGATATGTCAGCTGAAGTGTTTAAGATTAATCTGTCAAACAAGACATAGAGGTATTTGAAAGTCTCATGGACCACAAAAAGCGCCAGGAGCGGACCTTATTACATTTCAAAGATCCTGTGCCAAGCTATACAGTCAGGGACGGAGTTGCAAATAAATTGTGAACAGTGACAATCACTGCTTTAAGAGGAAAAAATGAACAAGCGGAGTTTTGTCGTTGTACAACCCAAGGTCATGACCCATGAGATTCTAAATTACCTCTACATGAATTTGTATATTATTTCTTCAGAATTAAACCGCTCAAAAATTTTCTTGAATTGAATTTGCTCCGAAACTTTCCATTTCATTTTCTTCCACTGAATAATTTCGAGGACCTTAGGCGAACATGGCTGGAGATCGCCTTTTAATAATAGTGGATGTTTACCACTTACGATTTCTTTACAGCGTAAAAAATCGGTCATCCTTTTTTTAACGACAAAAAAACACCATTGTTCATTAAAACCGTGTTACACGGTGGACCATACCCATTGTTTCCGCTGTTTCGGGAATAAGTAAAGTAATGACGAAGCATTTTGTTTATGCTAACATTCATGATGCACCACCGACTTCACAAATTAGACGAAGGTAGTACAACATGTTGAGTACGACCATCACACGGAGGTTAATGGTGAAAGACATGAGACCATAAAACTTTGAAGCTGAAGCTATATATTTGATATAAAAGGCTAAACCAAAGTTTAAATCCGTAGGCCTAATAGATACAACGGCAGGCGGGTAGTAAGAAGGGATTTTTCAAAGTTCAACCCCTAAAGGAGTGAAAAAGGGGTTCAAAGGTTGATATATTGGTAAAGATACAACCCAAATGGCTGAGTCAGGAAGCTCAAAATTTTGCACATATCGCTATGAAGTGAATGAATTGTAACGATTCCTATCTCTTATTCGCTGATGTGGTGCAATTTTCTTATTTTACTTATTCGAGGGTTAAACGATCTAAAATAACCAATAATTCGCTTATAAATCATTTAAATGACCCTTTACCATACATTGAATCTATAATATGCCTAAAAGGCCTTTTCTGTTGGAAGCTAGCAATCATCATCTTAAGATCGTCATTCCTAGGACTGGTTGGACATGCACCTCCACTTTTTCCTCCTATCCTGGGCTAATCTTCGCATTTCCCTAAACCCGGCAATAAGAAGGAAAAATTTTTGTTCTCTAACTAAAATGATGTAAATGCTTTCGTCAGGGTGTGACACAGAAACAGAGGTTAACCGCAGATGTCTGAATGTTGCCAACTGTTACATAAAAAAGGAACTAACTGAGCACAGAAAAGCAAGAAGACTTGTGTAGAAATTAAAAAGGATATTGTCAAATATTACTTTCGATAACGCCAAGTCGAAAACAAGTATCTCATATTATTGCACTACATCCGGCAACGTTAAGATTAAAACGATGTTTTTATGAAACGAAAAGGTGCCAATGTTTACGAAAGAGGTGTTTGGACACAATTTTATACGAGGGTGGATTGATAAGTTTCCGGCCTGACCAAGAAAAACAAGGTTTTTAAAAATTTTTTTTTTTTATTTCTCAACATAATCTCCTCCAAGGCTGATACATTTCTCATAGCGGTGTTCCAGTCTATTAATGCCATCTCTATAGACTGATTCGTCAAGCTCCTCAAAATAACCATTTACAGCTTCGATTACTTCTTCATTGTCCGCAAATCTCTTACCGCCAAGCCATTTTTTGAGATTAGGGAACAGAAAATAGTCACTCGGGGCTAGGTCTGGAGAGTAAGGAGGGTGCGGCATCAATTCAAACTTTAGATCGTTGATTTTAGCCGTCGCAACGATTGACGTGTGCGCTGGTGCGTTATCGTGATGAAACAAGATTTTTTTCTTCGCCAGATGAGGTCGTTTAATTTTCACCTCGTGGCTCAAACGTTGCAATAAGTCTGCGTAGTATTGACCAGTGATAGTATTACCCTTTGCAAGGTAATCAATGTATATAATACCTCTTGCATCCCAAAAAACAGTAGCCATAACCTTGTTCGCCGAAAAAATTGTTTTTGCCTTCTTTGGAGTTGGTTCCCCTGGTCCAATCCACTGTTTAGACTGTTCTTTGGTTTCAGGAGTGTAGTGGTGGACCCACGTTTCGTCAACGGTTACGAATCGACGCAAAAATTCGCTTGGATTACGCTTATACAATGACAAATTTGCGGTAGAAATGTTTTTTCGAATCAATTTTTGGTCGACTGTTAGCAAACGCGGCACCCATCTTGCACAGAGCTTTTCCATATGCAAATGTTGGTGCAAAATATGTTGCACACGTTCATATGACATCTTACAGGTCTCAGCTATCTCACGCACTTTCAATCTGCGGTCTCCCAGCACTATTTGATGAATTTTTTCGATCATATCTGGAGTTGTGACCTCAACGGGGCGTCCTGAGCGAGGCCCATCAGAGGTGCTCACACGACCCTTTTTAAACTCGGAAACCCACTGCTTAACGGTTGAATATGACGGGGAGGATGTCCCCAGTGTTGAGTCCATCTCTTTTTTAATTTCCTTCGGCGTTAACCCCTTCAAATAAAAGTATTTGATGACAGCACGATTTTCCTGCTTTTCCATTTTTACGAAAACCACAGAGGCGTCTTGTTCAGCGTGCTGTCAAACCTACACTAGCAAGGAGATCGGGCTGAAACTATAGCTACAAGCTATCCAAGGATGGTACTATAGAATGTCACCTCAAGGTAGGCCTAGTGGCGTCATCTCTTGGTTAGGCCGGAAACTTATCAATCCACCCTCGTAGTATGCAAGTATCTAGTTTCGGTGACACGTTTCAACTTGACATCATCGGACGGCACACGTCGGGTCACGATGGCGAAAATTCATTTATTTGGGTCATACGAATCAAAACGGTGCGGATAGGTACCAATCTAAGGTAAGTAAAAGTGTGCTAAAATCGGCCACTAGCGCGGCGGCGTGATCGCAAAAACGTGAGTGTGGGTGGCCTTTGCGAATTTCTTTTTGCGTTACCCAAGTCGCATTATTATTAAATAAACCGAAGGCGCAAAAACGGGAATCAGAAGGTTGAACTTGGTAACGGTTTTTCTAAAATTATGTAAATAACTAGGTAGGTATTGGGCTACTAAACGGACACTGCTGCTACTAACTAATATAACAGGTCAATTGAAAAGTCCCCGGCCTAAAATAGTAAAACACATTTTTTTTGCAAAATTCGTTTTTTTTATTCAATGTACAACCCAAGGTCATGACCCATGAGATTCTAAATTACCTCTACATGAATTTGTATATTATTTCTTCAGAATTAAACCGCTCAAAAATTTTCTTGAATTGAATTTGCTCCGAAACTTTCCATTTCATTTTCTTCCACTGAATAATTTCGAGGACCTTAGGCGAACATTGCTGGAGTCGCCTTTTAATAATAGTGGATGTTTACCACTTACGATTTCTTTACAGCGTAAAAAATCGGTCATCCTTTTTTTAACGACAAAAAAACACCATTGTTCATTAAAACCGTGTTACACGGTGGACCATACCCATTGTTTCCGCTGTTTCGGGAATAAGTAAAGTAATGACGAAGCATTTTGTTTATGCTAACATTCATGATGCACCACCGACTTCACAAATTAGACGAAGGTAGTACAACATGTTGAGTACGACCATCACACGGAGGTTAATGGTGAAAGACATGAGACCATAAAACTTTGAAGCTGAAGCTATATATTTGATATAAAAGGCTAAACCAAAGTTTAAATCCGTAGGCCTAATAGATACAACGGCAGGCGGGTAGTAAGAAAGGATTTTTCAAAGTTCAACCCCTAAAGGAGTGAAAAAGGGGTTGATATATCGATAAAGATACAACCCAAATGGCTGAGTCAGGAAACTTAAAATTTTGCACAAATCGCTATGAAGTGATTTTTCAGAAATTCGAACGATCCAATGTTTGATATGTACGAGGGTGGATTGATAAGTTTCCGGCCTAACCAAGAGATGACGCCACTAGGCCTACCTTGAGGTGACATTCTATAGTACCATCCTTGGATAGCTTGTAGCTATAGTTTCAGCCCGATCTCCTTGCTAG